>NC_056003.1:26296363-26591363 GCF_018446385.1 Zingiber officinale
CAGTCTCAGCTCGATCAACTAGACTACCAAATTCAACATCATTCCCCTAGCTAGGGTCCACATCCTACATGACTCAATAAAAATGGGAGAGGCGGCATAACCGTTCCACTCATGGGACTATTTATCTCAGAAAACATGAAGAATGCCAACGTATATTTCGAAGAACGTTGTAAATGGATGCGGACATCTTGGAGCAACGAATACATTCGCCACTCTATAGAGGGTTGCCCCCTCTAACGAGCATAGATATGTGCACACAACCATCTAACTTTCCAATCATTCTACTACTCCATTACTTTTGCACCCTTCTGTAACCTCTTGTGCTAATTTAAGCGTCGGAGTGGTCACGTCGAGTTCAATCTCGACACCATTCTAATCTCTTGTTGGATGTTTGTAGGAACTCATGAGCCCCCCTTGCCCTCGTGTCACTTGCATCTTTCTCCATGACAGTTGCCCATTGTTGACTCACCAGACTACGTTCTCAGATAGAAACAAACGTGAAGCGAGGCAAGGTAATTATCTTACAAGCTAATGAGAGAGGATATTGGAGGAGAGCTCAAGAAGAGAGAAAGCCAAAAATAAAGGAAACTAAACATGACTCTGTTTAGGATTAATTATAATCCATAATTATCAAGAATATAAAAAATACCCTAAATATCATAAAAATGAAAATTATTGAAAATAATAATAAAATCTGTGAAGGCTCGAATGAGGGTCTAAATGATAGAATTAGGACCTAAAAATTGATAATTACGGATACCCGATAACAAATGTATATTTTTAAATTCTACACATGTGACCACCGACAGAACCTGATTCTAAGTTCTAAGTTCTAAGTTCTAAGTCAAAAGTTATAATAGTTTGAAGTTCAAAGCGTCATTCTAAGTTCATCTTGCATCAAAACGTTATCATAACAGCTACAATATCATAATTTATACAAAATTATAGCAGCTACAATCTCATTGCTATTACATAATTATAGTAGTTATGGAATCGTAACTACTACAACGTAATATTGACTAACTAGTATTGATAAAAATAAATTGTGTATATTATAACAGTAATGATTCGGAGTTGATATAACATGATGTTGACCTGTATTGATCAATGTTTATCAAAGATAAAGCGTACATATTACAAGAGCTTGAGCTATAGTTACTATAACACGATTTATTATTATCAAAACTCGGTGTGTCCGATTATGTCTTCTCTCATACCTTGGTCATTACACTAATAGTTATTAGCCATCCGTGATTTACCTTCTTTATGTCGGCTTAGGAACGGATTGACAGGGGTACTAGGGGTGAGTAAATCACCTTTTACCATATATAACACAATTTATTAGCCTCGAGGGCTTGGTAAAATGGTAAGTAGATGAATGAGTTTATCAAACAATGAGGGTTTGATTCTCAAACCATTCATGGTATTGGGCTGTCCCTCGTGGTTCATCTGTACTTTTTGAATTATCACGGTGATCGATATGTAGGTGCAGCGGAGGCCGGCAAGAGGGGGTGAATTGCTGAAACAAAAATTAAAACTATACCCTCCTCGGATTTCAACTCAGAAAAGCAATAGTAAAATAATAATAAATAAATAAATCAAAATTAAGCAGAAGACAGGAATTTAACCTGGTTACAACCAAGAGAGTTGTTAATCCAGGGCAGTAACAAAAGCACAGTAGAAGATCTCCTTTTGCTGAAGGCGGAGAAGCCTTTTACACTTTGAAGTTTAGAACTATTGCTAGGAAAGACTATACAATTGATTGCTCGAGTTGTTTTGAATTCCTAATTCCAGGGGCCTTTAAATAGCCTCTGGAAATATGATCTCGAGGGTCCAGGGCGCCTCCAACAAGGGTCCAAGGCGTCTCCAGGTAAGTGGTCGGATAGAACTCTATCCGCAGCTCAACGATCGTTTTGACCAGGCTTAAGGCGCCTTAAAACTTGTTGAAGGTGCCTCCAAGGTGGAGGCGCCTTCAACAAGCTTTAAGGTGCCTCCAAGTTGGAGGTGCCTCCATTACTTGTTGAGGGTGCCTTGAGCTCGGTTTCCAGCCTGATTCTTCCTTTGTTTTGACTTCCGATGCTCCGATCTTTTGAGTGATTGCGGCCAACCGGAATAGGGCTCACCCGAACCCAATTCCCGGCCTTCTCCTCGAGCAGCCTTCCTCCCCGGCTTAACGTCCTTCGAACGCCGCACACGTTCTTTTCACCCATCGGTGTACTCTTCCGCAGCTCTCTCGTCCTTCAAATGCACCGAGCCCGTCGGCTCCCTTCCCGTGCAGTCCTTCTCGCTAGCTGCGTCTTCCGCTCGACTTCCTGCGCTCCTAAGATCCTGCACACTTAGACACAGGGATCAAACAAAGCAGGACCTAACCAACTTGGTTGATCACATCAAAACACTCACGGGGACCAACAATCTCCCCCTTTTTGATGTGCATCAACCCAAGTTCAAGTTAGGGTAAAAATAGACAGAAAAGTAATTTTTAAAAGAAAATTATTAAACTCACATTTTATTCATTAGTTTGCAATAAATAAAATTGCAACTACAAAAAGAATACTTTTAATTTTAAAAAAATCTCTCCCCTTAAATATGTACTTCTCCCCTTTGATCACAGCAAAAATGGGGTAATAAAAAAAAAATTTTAGCATAAATTTTTAAGTTAGAAAATTTTCTAATTTAAGATGAAATTTCAAAGATATTTCTAAGTAAAATGAAGTTTTTTGTGGAAAAAATTCTAAGTAAAATTTCTAAGTGAAAAAAAAAATTCTAACCACAATAATTTGTTTGGATTTTTCAAAATAATTTCTAAGTAAAAAATTGATTTTTAGAAAAGAAATTCTAAGCAAAGCTTTCAAGAGATATTTTTCTAAAAATGAATTTCTAAGGAAATGTTTAAAAACTTTTCAAAGCATTATTTAATTCCAATTTTAATGCTTTTATCAGAAAGTTAATTAAACATTTTCATTTCGATATTTCGGCTTCCAGGTCGTGGCGAGGCACTAGACCTTCTTGGTTATTGGAGCAACAACCACTTCCATAGACAAAGCTTCCATAAAAATTTCAAAGTTTAATTTTCTTACTGTAAGCTTTTAAATGAATTAATTTAGCACAGATTTCGGAACCCAATAGAGGTTCCTTCCTACAGGGTTATTCAAAAATTTCGAGGGTACATAGTTCTTGGGTACTCTTTTAAGTTGACCCTGATGGTTTCTAATGTACCAATTCAAATTTCCATAAATTTTTAATTTTGAGTTTGGAAATTTATTTATATTTAAATATGCATCAGATTTCAATTTCACAATTTCTAATTTTAATTTATCATTTTCTGATTTTATGCTATCATACATCTCAAGTGGACATGCTTTTGCTAATTTCATTTTCAATTCTTTATTTTTCTTTTTCTAATTCGAATAAGTCTTTAGAAAGTGATTTAATAAAGCGAAAAGACTGAGTCGGGGTTAGATTTCGTACCTGACTTACCTGACTCGGTGAGGCTCCCCCTTCACTGCAGCTTTCCTCTTCTGATGTTCCTCCCCCTTCATCGATACTCATCTCTGAGCTTGACTCTTCTTCCAGCTGATGGTTAGCTATTAGAGCTATCCCCAAGAATTCTTCGACGTCTGATTCGGAGGATGAGTCTGACCAAGTGGCCTTTAGGTTCTTGTGTTTGGAGGAATCTGGTTTCTTGTACTTGGTCTTTGCCTTCTCCTTTTGCTTGCTCTTCAATTTAGGGCAGTCATCCTTGATGTGCCATTCTTTGTTGTAGTTGTAGCAACGAGTCGTTCTTCTTTTTCTCTCATGCCTTTGCGATCTAAATTTGTTAGATTTAAAAAATTTATTGAAGCGTCTTACTAGTAGTGCCGCTTCTGATTCGTCAACCAAGGCTTCGGAGTCAAAACTGTTCATTTTTGCCTTTAAGGCAATATTCTAACTGCTCTTCTCTACTCCATTGGGCTCTAAAACTCGAGATTCGTGAAGTTCAAAAGTGGAAAATAGTTGTTCTAGAGTACTTACCTCGAAGTCCTTAGAGATGTAGTACACATCTACTAAGGAGGCCCACTCTAGAGTTCTGGGGAAGGTGTTGAGCGCGTATCGGATCGAGTCCCGGTTCGTTACTTCTTCTCTAAGATTGGTTAGTTGCGTGATCAGCTCTTTGATCCTTGCTTGGAGTTGCGCTACCTTCTCGCCTTGGTTCATCCGGAGGTTCGTCAACTGGGTCCGAAGGATATCGCGCCTGGCTAGCTTCGCTTCGGAGGTACCTCCGTGAAGCTCCAGGAATTTCTCCCAGAGATCTTTCGCGGAGTCATAGCTTCCGATCCGATTTACCTCCTGAGGTGGCAGTACACTGAGTAGATGGAACTCGGCCTTAGGGCTGTAAACGAGCCGAGCTTTGGGGTGTTCAAGCTTGTTTGATAAGATAACCGAGTCGAGCCGAGCCGAGCTTAAAATGAACCAAGCTTTTGAAATGAGTGTTCAAGCTTGGCTTGGTTTATTTTTTATGAGCTTGAGCTTGTTTGAAGCTTGGCTTGAGCTTGGTTCGTTTAGATGTTATCAAGTTCTCAATTCAAACTTGGCTTGAGCTTGGTTCGAGCTTGGCTTGAGCTTGGTTTGACCTTGGTTCGTTTAGATGTTATCAAGCTCTCAATTCAAGCTTGTTTGATTGTTTGAAATTTTTAATTGTTTGATTGGTTATTAAAATTGATAATTTAAATTTATTTATTTACTTATTTTATTTTATTATTTATTTAACATATTGAAAAGAATTTTATTAATAAATATGATTCATGAACATTGTTCACGAACGTTGTTCACGAACGTTAACGAGCTGAACACATATGTGTTCAAGCTTGTTTGTTTAGCTTAACGAGCCGTTCAAGCTTGTTTGTTTAATTAATCTTATGTATATTGAACGAACATAAACAAGCTCTTACCAAGCCGAACACCAAGCTTGTTCATGAACGTTTGATTCATTTACAACCCTACTCAGCCTTTCCGTTGGCGACGAAATCGGTTTGCTCTTTTTTGCTCCATGTGTTTTCTTCTTTATCTTTCGGCGTTGCAAAACCATATTTCATTGTAATAAGAATATCAAAATTCGTTCTAAAAAATACCTCCATTTTTCGCTTCCATGTGGCAAAATCTCCCTCGAACTTTGGAGGATGAATATTTGCTCCGGCCATCGTCTTGATCGTTGTGCTTCAGTCGGCGGTTAGTCCTTCTGAGGCGGTCTGACTCTGATATCAATTGTAGGTGCAGCGAAGGCCGGCAAGAGGGGTGAATTGCTGAAACAAAAATTAAAACTATACTCTCCTCGGATTTCAACTCAGAAAAGTAATAGTAAAATAATAATAAATAAAGAAATCGAAATTAAGCAGAAGACTGGAATTTAACCTGGTTATAACCAAAAGGGTTGTTAATTCAGAGCAGTAACAAAAGCGCAGTAGAAGATCTCCTTTTGCTGAAGGCGGAGAAGCCTTTTACACTTTGAAGCTTAGAACTATTGCTAGGAAAGACTATACAATTGATTACTTGAGTTGTTTTGAATTCCTAATTCCAGAGGCCTTTAAATAGTCTCTGGAAATATGATCTCGAGGGTCCAGGGCGCCTCCAACAAGGGTCCAGGGCGCCTCCAACAAGGGCCCAAGACGCCTCCAACAAGGGCCCAAGACGCCTCCAGGTAAGTGGTCGGATAGAACTCTATCCGCAGCTCAACGGTCGTTTTGACCAGGCTTAAGGCGCCTTAAACCTTGTTGAAGGCGCCTCCAAGGTGGAGGCGCCTTCAACAAGCTTTAAGGTGCCTCCATTACTTATTGAGGGCGCCTTGAGCTTGGTTTCCAGCCTGATTCTTCTTTTGTTTTGACTTCCGACACTCCGATCTTTTGGGTGATTGCGGCGAACTGGAATAGGGCTCACCCGAACTCAATTCCCGGCCTTCTCCTCGAGCAGCCTTCCTCCCCGGCTTAACGTCCCTCGAACGCCGCACACATTCTTCTCGCCCATCGGTGTACTCTTCCGCAGCTCTCTCGTCCTTCGGACGCACCGAGCCCGTCGCCTCCCTTCCCGTACAGTCCTTCTCGCTAGCTGCGTCTTCTGCTCGACTTCCTGCGCTCCTAAGCTCCTGCACACTCAGACACAGGGATCAAACAAAGCAGGACCTAACTAACTTGGTTGATCACATCAAAACACCCACGGGGACCAACACGATAAGCATCTCAATGGTAGAAATATGTAAGGGTGCATTTGGTATGCGCGTTTTTCATTTTCATTTTCTGGAAAACGCGCGTTTTCTAGAAAACAGAAAACGACTTTTTGTCATTTTCTGTTTTTCTAGAAAACGCTAGCTATTTTTTTTAGAAAACAAGCACGAAAAACGCAAACCAAACATCATTTTTCAGAAAACATGCGTTTTCTAAAAAATGAAAATGGAAAACACGCGTACCAAATGCACCCTAAGCTTTCCTTTTGTCAACACGGTTTATTAATATTAATCAAAGTCTAACCATACATATTGTAATTTTCATAGTTGCTATAATAACATTTAAAAAATTAGAAAAAAATATATAAGTAATAGAGCACTCTTTTATGATAAATAAATCAAGGGCACTTCTTTAACAATTCCAATAAAAACAAAAAAACATTCTTTTAGTTTTTGCCAAATAAATTACCTGAGAGTAACAATATAGAGAGTTTGAATTCAAATGACTCCTTTTGACATGCATGATACAATAAGATTAGATTAATTAGGATAGAATTAAAGGTAAGATAAATAATTCTCCTTTAGATTAAGGTACTATAAATTTTATCCTTAATCATTTATGATCCTACCGCTAATCAACTCTATTAATATTTGATTAATTTTTTTAAAAAAATATAATCTTACCTGATCATGCAAATAAAACAAATTAAACGGAGCCTTAGAGTTTCTCAATAAAAATATAACAGCGAAATCGGGAAATTTGGATATTTTTCTACGGTGAACAATAAAAAGAAACATCTATTTCAAAGAATAAATTTTTACTTTACGGAAAGGAGGAAGCCTTCTAGATTAAAGGTCTGTCCTTTCTTCCAGCTAACCTTCTAGCTGAGGTTGGTATAGCCCACAGGCCGAGCGACTGCCACCCAGCTTGGCCCGCAGCTTTTGCATCTGACGGCCATGCCGCCGGGCCAGGCTGCCTGTGGGCCGTGCAGCTTGCCGCCCTACTAATTTGTTACAGTTCGGACCAATCAATGGCTGGGTTAATGGCTGTTGCAAGAAGTCACGATCCATGAGCGGCAAGAGGAAACGCGACGGCGTCGGCGGCCGCGACGGAGTGGATATGGAGGCGATAGTGTGGCAAACCCCAGCCAATCCTCCCGAAGCCAGTGATTACATCTTCCGCAGAGGTAAATCCTAAACGTTTTTGCATTCCTCGCCCTATTTTCGTCTGCTTTCCTCGCGCTTCAACATGCCTGATTGATCGGGAGCTTCGACACAGGGAAGCGATACGTGAGGCCCTACTACTTTGAGTTCATCTCCCACGTAAACAAAATAGACCTGTCTCCTTTTCTTCACTCGATTCTTTCGTTTTGATGCTTCCCGTAAGTTTGAGCTAACGCTTGAGTCAATATAGGTTAAGAACAGGTGGGCCGGCAAGACTATTGTGGATCTCTTTGCGGAGGAGTTCAAAGGGCGCCCTTACGACTATTATGTATGTCGCAAAAAAAATGTTTTTTTTTTGTCTTCTTGTTCTTATACATGCGGTTGCTTTCTGATGATGACAAGCAGAATGAGTTTCCTTCTCTTTTTTGACTGTTAGTTAGGGTTCGTGACTAAATTTTGTGAAGCCCTATCAGTGTTGTTGATGAGGAAGCGTTTGTTCTTCTACTGCTATAAATTATGATTTTTCATGGTGAGGTGTGAACCTTGCTTACTTTGGATAGGTAAATGCTGTGAAGTGTGGAAGGATCCAAGTGGATGATAAGATGGTCAACACTTTATATGTTGTGCAGTCGTCTCAAAAGATTAGCCACTTTCTTCATAGGTATGCTTGTTTGGTATTGTTCTGGTTGCATTATGCTCTTTCTTTGAAATGAGGAAGATTTTGTTACTTCTTTGTACTGTGAATCATATCATGTGACCAATTTGAATTTATTAAAAACTAATATTTGGTACATACATCGCCAATTTTGATCAAAATCAAACTTGGTGCATGAGTCAATTGCCTCTTTACAATTATTTGATGAGCAACTAATGAAAAGGTTGTTGTACAGGCATGAGCCGCCTGTATTAGCTGAAGATGTACAAATCCTGCAAAATGAAACTGATATAGTAACAATTTGCAAGCCAGCATCAATTCCGGCAAGTACATTTGGATCTTCAATGTTTTTTGTTAATCTTTCTCAGCTTAATTTGTTGATTTTACCTATTATGGTTTTGAATCTTCCTTGAGCATAATCTTATTGTGTGAATTTCTTCTGTATTTATGTGCCTACCAATGCTGGTCCTATTTATGTGACTACAAAAGCTATTCAAAGAAAATGTGGAGACTTGAGAATATTACATCTTTACAAGATGATAATCAAAAGGTTCTTCTTATTAATGATATTGCAATCAAGGAAAAGTGGAGAAATTATTTGTATAAACTATTTAATGAGCACTATAGAAAATTTGGTTTTAGAGATTAAAAATTATGGTAGATTTATGAATTATACACTTCTTTGCAAATTAGATCAAGTGAAGTTAAACAAGCTTTAAAGAAATTAAAGGTAAAGAAAAGGAAAAGTGTAGGACTGGATTCTATTCTATTAAAATTTGTATCTATCTTGAAAAATTAAGCCAAACAATAGAGGAAAGTTTTTAGTATCTATCTATAAAAATAAAAGTGATATATAATGTTCTAATTACAGAGGTATAAAGTTGAGGATTCAACATCTTAAATCTTTGAGAATAATTTAGAGGAGAATAAAAGATGAGATTATCATTTCCAAAGTTCAGTCTGTTTTTATGTTTAGTAGATCAACCATATATGTTATTTATTTGATAACTAATGAAAAAAATATAGTGAAAATTAGAAGATTTGTTTATGATTTTTATATTTAGTGAAGTTTATGATCAAATCCATAGAGCATTGATTATGGTGAAGTTTCAAAAAAAAAAAAAAATCTAGTAGTTGAGTTGATGTGATAAAAGATGCATATGATAATAATATTACTAGTATTAGAGATACTTGGAGTATGACACATGATTTTCCTTGAGTTACAATTTGGTGTATTAGTTCTAGTCATAGTTGTCAAAAGCGCACGAAGCGCTTTCTTTGTGCGTAGCACATAAATTTCCCTTTTTTTCTGTTTAAAGCCCTAAATCTATCATTATTGGTCTGCCTCTCACCGTCGGATCGTCTGCTTCTCGCTGCCGGAAGCGACGACTCGATCATTGGTAAGAATTTCTTTATGTTAATTGTTTTTATTGTAGTGCATTTTTCCGACGTCCCGAAGGTGCCTTGGGACACTTTTGACGCCGCCGGAAGCACCCCATGACGTGTTCGGCACCGCTGGAGGCGTCTCACGGCACGTCCGACGCTGTCGGAGGCATCTCGTGATAGGGAACTGTCGCAATGCCGGGTTACTGTGGATGGTTTTTTTTCTCCTGATTTTTCAATTTGATTAATTCAATCAATTCCTAACTTAAATAGGAAAGTTCGAATATGCTTTTTTAAAGCCTAATTAAATTATCTCAATAAAATATAAAAAACATATTTTAAATTAAAAAAATTAATAAGTTTTATTAATTCATTTATATTCTGAAATTTTTTATTTAAAATTATTTTTTAATAAATATTAATAATTCATTTTTATTCTGATAATTTTACATATTTTGATAAATTTATATTTAAAATTAAAAATATTCTAATAAATTTTATTAATTCATTTATATTCTGACAATTTTATATTTAAAATTTAAAAAATCTAATAAATTGTATTAATTCATATAAATCAGATTTATATTCTAATAATTTTATAATTAAAAATTTTTTAATAAATTTTATTGATTCATATAAATCAGATTTATATTCATAATTTTATATTTAAAATTAAAAAAAAATCTAATAGATTTTATTAATTCATATAAATGATAAATTAGATTTATATACTGATATTTTTTTTACTGTTTTATATAATAGTCCTTTTGTTTATTATGTTTTTTCCATAAAACGTGCGCTTCGCTTTGTGCTTTAAGTCCCAAGACCCTTGAGCGTCTTTTTGCGTCTTGCGCTTTTGCCAACTATGGTTCTAGTTCTTAAATCTATATTATAGCTTGAAGTGCTTTATTGGCTTTAACTATAATTTTTTCCCCTGCATTTTGCAGTTAGGATCTGTCATCTTTTAACACTTTGTTTCTACATTTGGACTCATTTGAAATCCATCAGATTCTAGAAGTTGTCTTCTTCCTATATTTTGACTTAGAAAAAATGCTAGTTTTTCTAATTAAGCAATTGTTGGTAAATATTTCTTAAAATTTTTTAAATACAGGTACATCCATGCGGTCAGTATCGCAAGAATACCATTGTTGGCATACTGCAGGCTGAACACAACTTAACACCACTGTACCGTATCCTTGATTGTAAATTTTATATTTTCTACTAAATTGATTTGAAATTTCTTAGTCTTGTTTATTTGTTTATACTTGTACAGTTTCATGCTTGGATGCCACTTGGTAAGCCTTCTTTTCTGCATATTTCAGCATTTTCCTTGACTAACTGACTAATTTTGACAGCTGTGCATCGATTAGACCGTCTTGTTTCTGGTCTTCTTATCTTTGCAAAAAGTGCTGATAAAGCAGATTGCTTAAGACAACAGGTGGTCTGGATTTTTTTATTAAAGCTTCTGGTTGTATATATTATCTAAAAATTCTGGTAGTGGTCTTCTCTCATTTTGAAGCAAAACACCAGATTCTTTTTTATTACCGTACCTTGGAAAGTTTGCTGCTCCTTCATGAATATTATCAAAGAACTTTCTCTCTCTAGATGTGTAATATCATTGTTTGTCTTATAGATTGAGGCTGGGTTATTACGAAAAGAGTACATTGCTAAGGTGATTGGTGTGTTTCCCAATGAAGAGGTACTTCAAGATAATTACCATCATCATTTGTAGCTATAGAAATTAAGGAAGGTAGAATAATTGTATTGCTTATGTTAATGGGAGTATGGCAGATCTGTTTTTTTAGAAAAGTCAATTTACCATAGAGATCTGATTTTCATGTTTACTTTTGCTATTAAATGATATTTTCTTAGTTATGCTATCTAGCTTTATTCTATCTATCTGAAACTTCTATTTTCTCCTCATTAGCTTCCAAGCCTTTGTAGCACAAGTTCAATAAAGAATGTCATCAAGTATAGCTTTTGAGAAGATCTTCAGTTTCTCCACTGAAGAAAATTCTCAAATCTACCTTTTTATTTTATAATAATTTAATACTTATTAAGAAAGGAGATTGAGATCCACCGCATGTAATTTTTATTGTAATAAACATAATTTCCATTATTGGGATGAGTTTAACAGAGTAAACCTTTTGCTTTATTCAATCTTTAGGGTTAATGGTATGCTTTCTCATTGTTTTGTTTTTTTTTTCTTTTCTTTTCAGGTAGTTGTTGACGCAAATATCAGCTATAACGCACGAGAAGGGAGAAGTTATGTGGAGGTATGACATTCTTTTCCATTAATTGAGTTTTTGTTTGATCTAATATACAACAAACTCTGTGATCCACTGCACATTCCCCGGTCACCAAAATGTTTGATCTGTCATTCTTCCATTGATTGCTAATTTCTTGTTTGTGACTTATAATGCTTGTGAATGAAAACTGACAGATGATTTCCCCTAGCTAATGCATTTAATGTCAATAATCAATATATATACATGATTAGCTTACAAGTAAAAGAGATAAGATAGAATATGCTTCCAACTTCCAAGGTATGGATAATATTGTCTGTGATTATATAGTTTCTCTATTGTATTTGTACCTTGTCTATATTTCTGTGCAAGCTTGCATTTTGTCTTTAACACTACAGAATATTCAGGTATGGATAATATGTCAATATTATTTTGTACAGATTGATGATTGCCATCTTGATAAAGCTTTGAGAGGAAAGACTGCATGCACAAAGTTTACACGGATCAGTACCAATGGGAAATATAGTCTAGTTTTGTGCCAACCTGTTACTGGACGTACCCATCAGGTACAGGGCAGCTAAAATTTATATAGTGATTTTTTTCCCCATGCTAGTAACTGTAAGGCTTAACATCAACTCACCTGTTGAAACTACTAGAAGTAACTTAATATTTTACTTGCATGATTTTTTATTTCTATTAAGATGGAGTTTTTTTTAATGCCTACTTGAATGTTGATAATTTTTTCAGTGAAGTTGTCTATTCATTTTTTTTAATTATACTTTTATCTACTGCATAACTTGCGATCTCCAACTCTTTGGTTTTTTGTAATTAAAATGCATGCTTGTACTTCTACCTTGTTTCTTTTTAATAGTTATGAAGTGAAAAAAGGAACTTAGAGTAAGAGTTACTTGTGCCCAACAAAATACAAGTAGTCTGGGCTAATAAGTTTCGAAACACAATCAAACAAGTGCAAATGCATCAACATTATCCAACAGGGAATAATGCTTGATGCCTATCAATTACCATATCATCTTTGTCATCCAAGAAACTTGGAACTTATTCTAATGTGCTTGTTGTCGAAACCTATTTACAGATCAATATCACTGGCGTTCTAAAACTTTTTTCTTGTATCAGATCATCAACATTCTAGTGGTCATTATTTAGAAAGAGAATAAAGGTTACAGTCAACTCTTGATTTAGTGTAATGTTTACCTTTCTAAATCCCACAAGACAAGTTATAGTACAACAAATTATGGGCCCCAGTAATTTGGGCTCACCACGAAACAAGTTATAGTACAACAAGAGCAAACTGCATTGTGACCACTGATCTCTAAGGCCATCTCTAGTAGTACTTTGCTTGCTTAGATTATAATTGTCTATTTTGTACTCTCCCATATCCTTGCACCTTCAATTATGAAACTACAATTGATTCACAAGACATAGTGACAAGGATTAGGATCTAGTATTTTTTGGAATCATCAATGATCTTTAAATTACAATAAGTTACATTCAAAGTGATTATTTTAATTTTTCTCTATGCTCTGTTTTTTTAAAGGAAATAGATGTAGCTAGGCACTCAGAGGCTGTAGATTGTAGGAACAGGCACACACATGCATATATCAAGCTTATATAATTTGTTTGCAGTATATATGAAGTACACCTATTGTAACCCATAAGGCACACTAATGCAGGACAAAATTAGTTATTTGTAAGTAAATAATTATAAAATAAATAAATTACATAATCATTGAATAATATAACAATGTCTACAAATATCATATGATGTCACTACGCACAAGTATCACCACAATTAGCTATATAATACTGAAACTTTAAACTATCTGAAATAATTGATTATCATCCTTAGTAGGCAAAAGTTTAGAATCTTTATATGCAAGGTTTAAAGTCTTGTTTTGTGCCCAAGTTTTGTCCTCAGTTGGAAATATTTGGTGCTCATGGTGCTAGTCGACATTGATGGAAAGGAGGAAGAGTGAAGACGAAGTAGCAAGAGAGAAAGAAAAAAAAGGAGGAAGAATCAAGGAGTGAAGACGAAGTAGCAAGAGAGAAAGAAAAAAAAAAAGAGTAGGAAGAGTTGGAGGAGATGGAAGATGTGAGAAAGAAGTATCTGTCTCACTTACCCATGCTGCCGTGTCTCGAAGAGGAAGACAACATGGGGTAGAATGGTGTGCAGTGTGCTAGTGACCTGATACCGCCATGTTTGGTTTTGAAAAGGAAGTTGAGGAGGAGAAGGATCACATGTTACTAGCTGGCAATTTGCTGCGTTGAGAAAATGACAAAAAGAATCAAGTGTCACATTTTGTCTTGACAAGGAAGATGTGAACCAAAATCCTAGTTAGAACTGATGGAGCCTAGAGCCTAGAATCAGATGTTGCATGGCTCCTGCGTTCTCCCTCATTATGTCCCTCATTATGTCGAGCTTTTGCATATTTCAATCAGTTGGTGGACACAGATGTTTCGGCAATGCTGACTGAAACAACATAACCTTTTAATCCATGCTTAAACGTTCTAACTTTATTGTTCTCTCTTCTTTTGTCTTGTCATGGATCATGAAGGAAACACCAAGGGACAACTCTAGCTATCTTTTACATGCATATGGAAGCCCCCAACAATAGGCAATATCCTTTCTGGTGTCTTTTTTGTAGGATGGAGTGATGGACTTCGTGAAAAGGAATATCCATTGGTAGTTTCTTGTGGTATGGTAATGTCAGTCTCTTTATCTCAACTACTAAATTTTCCTAAGGTGTGGCACATAGTGTCTTAGTGTCTATGTGCACCTTTTAACAATAGGGGCCGGTCATTATATAACTTCTTCTAATATGTGTGTGTATAATTTCAACATTTTCCTCCCACTCTTTGCTTTCTACCCAAGTATTGCCATATTTTAAATTCTCCTTTTCAGTTGTCATGTATTACAAACATATGACTAATAAAACTAGATTACATACCTGCAATTTGGGACAACATATTAGAGAATACCTCAATTTTCTCATTGGATGCTAATAGTTCATGTGTTTATTTTTTTTACTGATCTGAGCAAGTAATCTAGATTTTTTTATCATTCTGTTTCACAATTAGATATTTGTTTGTTCTCTACATAATATCAAAATTATGCAGATTCGTGTACATCTCCAACATGCAGGCCATCCTATAGCTAATGATGGTTTATACCTCTCCAAAGATGCCCCTCTTCGTTCTGCTAAAGGAGTTTGCGCAGATAGAGCTGCCATACAAACATGTGAACTACCAATACCTGAGCCTGCTAAGGATGATCCTTGTGCTGAAGATGCTTCTGGTGAAGAGTTCAGCATCGATCCCATGTGCACTAACTGTCCAAATCTGCCTCCCAATGGGTATAGTATCTTGATGTATTTGCCATTGCAAATTCAGTACATTTTTTTTCGATTGCCTACTTTCCTTGGTTTTAATTTATGTATGAAAATGTTCCTGAAAAATTATTAGAAGTTTCTTGCCTTGTTGCAAAAACAAGTTGTTAGGAAAGTGGGCCACTTGAAACAAGGATTAAAATCACTTCTTGCCATGCTGACATTTGAAATTTGACTCAAAATATTGTGCTTCCATGTGTTTATGGTCCCATATCTTTGAACTAATTTGGGTGTTTAGAGAGAGAGAGAGAGAGAGAGAGATTCATTGTTCTAAAATGATAAACTGTGAGTGGAGTTGGCTTTCCGTCCCATAAACTTGTGGACCATCCCTTTTTATAATTAAGATGAGTCAAGGAATAATTCTCCGCTTGCACCTTTGGCACGTTGTAGGATTCATCTCCCCATATTCTCCCAAGGTGCATTTGTTCTCATTGCTGCCTGCAGCATGCTGAAATGCTTTCTTCTTCGACATATTCTGCAGAAAGCTTCGACTTCTTCAGATAGTTCACTGTGTCGCTTCCCTAATCGAAAGATCATATAAGAAGATTTGAATTGTTCCTGTCGCATTATTATTTGTTCTGCATTGGCTTATTCACACAAGAAGTCGCAATGCAAGAAGCTCCGCCGACTCCTCTGTGTCGAACCATCCTGCAGCCGAAACCTTAGTTTCCTCTAGTACAGGCTACTCATGTTTCTCCAACACCATATTGTGTTTCACAACTCCCGATTCTCCACCATTTGATGATGTCTCTCCACCCAAAGTAAGCTTTCTCATTTCTTTCTCTTGTTCTTTCCTCTCCTTCGCATCTGACCGACACTATTTGTTGGCACGGATTGAAACAATTTCATTCTGGCCATCGACTATAGAAATTAGAGGAAATTAGGGAGAAGATTTTATTAGTGTTGTATCCTAGAATATGAGGGGATCTGTAGGGCTGCAAAGTAGCAGGCAAATTTTGATGTTTTGATGAATTATCATTGTGATTTTTTCCTTTCACAAGAAACAAAATTCCTATCATATGACCTCTTGCTCTAAATGGAATTATCTCATTGATGGCGCTCCCGTTCTATTCTTTGTTGCAGATATGATGGAAATGAGGAGGGCATGTGGCTACATTGCGTCCGTTATTCAGGACCTGATTGGAGTTATGGATGCCCTTACCCTGAGTGGGCTCATCTCAGCTGACCGACGACACTGGACGAACTTGAAGCGCATCTTTGTCATACTTGAGGGGCACCTTATCAGTTATTTGGCCGCCCTGTTCTGTACAATTATATTGGAAGAACATTTTCTTGGCTGAAGATCACTACCAGTGTTTTAGCTTGACTTCACTACCTTAACTCTTAGAGTTTACTACAGTTTTAAACATCTTTTCTGAAGATTCTTAGCCGTTTTTCCATTGTATATTTATAGACTAAAGGTAATGTTCAATTAGCCATGAAAAAGTTGCATTTATCATTTTTGTATTCTGTTAAGAATCTTGTACAGTTAATGTTTTTATTGTTTTAATGAAATGACTTGCAGTGTCAGGGAGATATATTTGTCAGAATATTTGTTCCTATCAAATATATAACGACAAAATATTAAATCACGTAGTCAAAGTTTCGAAATATATAAATCACGTATTTAAATTTTAAAATTATTAAGTATCTATTTTACCTCTTTATTGGTCACAATCCTTGGTAGTGTTCACAATCCATTGGTGGATCTATTAATCGATTGTGATAGTGTATTAATTGTTGATAAAGTTTAAATTTACTAATCGATTGTGAATAATTTTGTGATCTAAACTTTAAATTTTAAAATCTGATTTGTATTAAAAAAATTACTGTTTTTTTAATATAGTAGGTCAAATTAATATTTAAAGGTATGAATATAATTAAAAAAAATTAAATGAACACATGATCTAGTTCCATGTCGTTCTGAGCTTTCTAGAATATGGTTTCATGTCATTCTGAGCTTTCTAGAATATGGTTCCATGTCATTCTAAGTTTTCTAAGTTCATCAAGTAGTTCATGAACTCGATCCTAGGCCAAAATTGGTTGAGAGATCTAGAGAATGTGTTTGTCTAATTTTCCTGATTATATTCATGTTTTCAAATATTAATTTGACATAATATATTAAAAGCGATGATTTTTTGAACATAAGTTGATATTTTTAATCGATGGCTACATTTTAGCAATTGATTCGGGATACTGTTCATTAGCATAGTAATGTCCTGCCGATTGATATTGTAGCAATCGATTAAGTTTTTTTTTTAAAATAATCAATTTGTATTAAAAAAATCATCGCTCTCAATATAGTATATTAAATTGATATTCGAGGACATAAATATAATCATGAGAACTAGATAAACACAGAATCTAATTTATTATTCTAAGTTTTTTAGGTCCATCAGTTAGCTTTGATCAAAATCAACTAATGAATCTAAAAAGATTGAAATGACATGGAACTAGCTCTTATGTATTCGTCAAGTTATTCTAATTATATTTATGTCTTCAAACATCTAACAAACTATATTAAGAATAATAATTTTTTAATACATACTGGTCATTTTAAAATAATAATAATAATAATCTAAAGTTCTTACTGTGTTGATGAATGATATCCCGAGTCGATTTCTATACTACAACAATCAATTGGGTAAATGCAAAGGAGTAAAATGGATATAGGATATGTGATTTGATAATTTTAAAATTTGGATATGCGATTTAGATATTTTGAAACTTCACTATTTGGTAATTTGCAGAATATATAAAAATATAATAATTGTATACTGTTAGTTGATAAAATTTTAATAAATAAGTTAATCATAGCCTAAATTTTACTAATCAACTAGAGAAAAATGATATTAATCGTAGCCCAACATTATTGCGAATATGAATCGACAGTACTGGGACATAACATAGTTAGCAACTCATGTCAGGAGGTGTTTGACACAAGTTTCTACATGCATTTCTCTTAGCAATATGAATCGACAATAACGGGACATAACATAGATAAATATTTAGGTTCCAGCAACAATAATTCTAGTTACTACAACATGGCTGACACATTTCCAAGATTGTAAGAGGCAACTCACGCCAGGTAGTGTTCGACATAAGTTTCCGCAAGCATTTCGCCTAGCAAGACTTGGGCTTCGGTGCTCAGATGCAAGTGATCAGAATTCAGCGGTAAGCCAATGGCATCCACACACACAACATTTGGCAGATTAAGTTGCAGCTGAGCCTCCCTTACCACATCCATGTAGGGCTTGTCGCCTGATGCAATTGCAACCTGGAGGCACAAAACTTGAGGTTTTAAATCGGTATAGGTTTCGCCATGTCATGTTGTGATGGCTTCATGTATGCTGAGGTATTTACAATGAATAACCAGACCCAAATTTTGAGTGCAAAGGAGAAATCAATTGGTTCAACATCGAGTCAGATGGAACCTTAAAAACTATATATATTGTTCCAAAACAGCGAAACAAACTCTATGTCTGCACCACTTGAAGATAGCATCATAGGTAATTGATTCAACATTAAGTCAGAAAAGAAGGTAGGTGCAAGTTAAGGGCAGTCCTAGCTAGCCGTGAAGCAGGGCTTATGAGTTCTGTAATAAATTTTAGAGGTGCTTAAGTGCAATAAAGAGTTCCATAATCACAACCATCAGTGTAGAAAATGCCAATGTAAACATGATTTAAACGCACTTTGAGTCACTTGATCGCATGTTTAATAGATAAAAATAAATAAATAAATAAATAAAATTAACCAGGCTGGGTAACGTCGAGCCTGGGGTGACCGGCCCGGTCCCGCGAAAATTTCCCACCGCCCACAAGGGTAAATCGGAAAACGCACGTAGCGGTCAGCCTAGAAGCCCAGCATCCTTTGATTACGTCTTTCATTTGGAGGAAAAATTTCTGCAAATACGCCGTAGCTGGAGTTCGACGCATGTTTAATAGATAGAACTTACAACCAGTGGTGCAATTTTACAAAATCTGCTTGGATTTAATTGTACTTTGAATCAAGATCAGAAGCTCCTCATTGCCCGTGATCGATTTACGTTGGACGAGGATTGTCTTCTTCCACATCACTCTAGCACAAAGAGGAAGAACACTCCACTTAAGGAGGACAAGGTTGAAGACCTAAAAGTGGTGGCATCCTAAAAGAAAACGAGGGAAGCTCTAAGGTTGTGTCGTTCCTTCCCTCGCTGTCCTTCTTGCATCACGAGTAGTTGATTCGACACTAAGTCAGATAAGAAGGTACATGTTAAGGTAGGTGCATATCAGGAATCGGAACATGGTATCCTAAAAAGAAAGGGAAGTGTTTTCAAAAAGAGAAATTCTTCACAAAACAAATTCTTCTTTTCAGCTCAAGACATCTCTAGAAAAATCAAATACAAACAGAATTTTTTGTAAACAGCATTTGTTTACCAAAAATCCTGTTCTCACTGACTACCAAACTTACACTTGATTGCCTAAATGGTTAGCAGGTCAAACAAGAACAGATAGATAATGTAAGTCGAAATGATTAACTAGTAGCTAGATAAACAAGTTCTAGAGATAATACTTCTTCAGTTTCTCTTGATGTGTTCAATCTCTTGCTTTAAATTATACCAAGAACAGTGATTCAGCAAGATTGAGCAGAGTAGATAAACAAACAGCTGCAAGAAATAATAATTTTTTATCTGTTAAATTTCTCACTCGCTTTAATGGCAAGAAAGCGATTTTGGAAGATTGAAAAGCAGGACCAAAATTGGCATGGTTCGATAAAGAAAATGCAGATGAGCCAGGAACGAACTTGCCTGGATGAAGGGCAGAGAAGGCAATTGGAGATCCGACCGTAAATCTCGAATCAAGCTCTCCATTTTCGCCCCGTACGCCTCAGCAGCATCGCGCGACGACGTGTCACTCTCCCCCTGGTACCAAAGCACGGCCTTGATCTCCCCTCCGCCGCCGCCGCTCCCCTCGGCTGCCTCCCGAGCTCTCCGCACCATCTTCTCGTAGAGATGACACCCGCGCTCCCACTCCCTAATAGGGGTCCCGCCGATGGCGCAGGGGACCAGGCCGATGACGGCGTCGGCCGGGAGGCGCGGGAGGAGGGCATTGGCAAAGGCCATTCCGGGTCCGACGCCACACACCTTGGCGGCGTCGATGTCGGCGTGGAGAGGGTCGCGGGCCTCTTCCCACAGCGATGCGGCGGCGAAACGGAGGACGGAGGGATTGGGGCAGCACGCCGGGGGCACGACGCCGTCCCAGCGGCGGTGGAGAACGCCGCCTCGGCCAGACATGTTGCTCTGCCCCGACAGGATGAAGATCTGCTTCCCCATTCTCGAACGTTGACGCCGATCGCCCTCTTCCGCCTGCAGGCTTCTGCTCGAGATGGATCGATTCGATCGCTTCTTAAGCAGAATTCTACATCGCTTCAAATAAGTAACTAAAATTTTGAGATAAACTTATTTATTACTTTAAATAAATTTTAATTATAATTTTTTATTCAAATATATAAATTTGTATAATCTAAAATTATTAAGAATAAAAAATAATATAAATCTGATGAAATTTGATAATCGTTTAATTAATTTTTAAGGACAATAATGCTCTTAGTTGAGCTCCATAAAAAGTCTGGACTCCCACTCTTGATAAAATTATTAATAAATAAATTTGAACATAAATAAATAAATTTGAATACAATTAAATTTGAATCGATTCAGCTAAATAAGTTTGCCATTTTTTTAAAATAATTTTCATCTCTTTCTTACAAGTGATCCTCAAGCATGACAAGATCAATAAATTACCATGTTAAGATATCCTAAGAATGAAACTTTATGAATAAATCTCAATAATAAATATATTTCGTTGACAAAAAATAAAACTTTCCCTATCAAACTCATTAATATGCCTCAATCAAAGTGGACAGAAACCGATCTACTAAAGAAAAGTGGAATCCATAGACAACTTTTGGAACAATTCAACCTTTCACAATTAAACTGGATCTAAACTAGTTTACTAAAAGATCAGATACATAAAAGAGATGATACAATTCAATCTTTCAGAATCAATAACAAACGTCTCTAGTTTTGATACAACTCAAAAGTAGATTGATCTGAAAAGAAATGAGGATTTCGATCGAAGAGGGATGAGAACAAGAACAAATGCATTGTATTCTATTGTGCAATCTATTCTTTTAATAAATATTTCAAATAGAAATATAGCTGTGGCAAAAAGCCATGGGCTAAAAGGAGTCGGCATCGACTGTGGTTCTACATCAATGAACAATAAATTCCTTGGGAGGAATTCGGAATTTGAATATGTAGTCGGTGTATTGAAATCTAGTCGCTGTTGCTTGCTGTTGAGGTCAAATCCTCAGGTGATTTAACTTCTACTTCTTGGACAGAATTGGCTTTCACTTGGACAGGCCCAGCTGACACTTTGACAGTCGCTGTTCTAAGGAGTTGGCCGCTGAGAAGAAATCCGCGACGAAGTTCTTGGGTGATGATGCCTGCTTGAAACTCTTGGGATTCTTCCCTTGCAATAGCCTCATGAATCTTAAAAACAAAAGAGGGAAATGAGAAAGAAATCGAGAACTTCGACAAAAGATTAAACAGGAATGTGATCCTAAGATTCAAGATTCCAAGGAACAAGCATGACAATTAAATGCAACGGTAATCCTTCTGAGACTAAAAGTTGCACTATATGTGTTGCTTTGAATGAAAAAAAAAAGTGATCACAAAACAAATGAGTCGTATCTGAAAAACAGAAGCGCCTACAATAATGATTCTTTCATTTCTACAACTAGTTTACTTCCTACCAGAGATTTTCACAAATTCTTAAGATAGTTGACAACAGATGGATGAACCTTTCATATTTCACGCCATTAACCATCAAACATGAGATCCTACATCTTAATTTCTATAACAATAATAAAAAAAAACTTACTATTAGCTAAGAGTTTGGCTGCTTGATTAACACATAGCATCCAGAAAATAAGTATTGTTGTAACGTGCTTTTATGAGAATTAGATAAAACATGTTATTGATGGCATCTTAAGGAAGATAATCAATAAAACTAAACTACGGTTACGCCTTTAAAAAAATTGAAACTTGAAATAACAGTAAAGCACTAATACTATAAATAATTGCACCAAATAAAGAAACCATCTTCACTATCAATCTCCAAAAACACAATCTCATATGCACTAGTATTATGTATTTAATTAATATATAAAGTGCATGTCACTTACAAAACAAATATTTAAGTTAACATTCACCATTATGTGCTACACATTAAGACTTTGTTTATTGTTACACAATCATAAGAAATTGTCTTGTTTAATGGAAAAATAATCACAAGGGTCCTTTTTTTATCATTAAATAAACAGAACAAATTTGTTTCCTTCTAACAAAAAAGAAGGCCTGCTTAGCTATCAAAGTGACCTACTTGACTTCCAAAAGTGCCTGCCTAGGCAACTTAGGTACTCAACTGCCTTAGCAATATATGATCCCTTGTCTAAAATGCCTAGGCAGATTTATATAAGCCCACCTAGACAACATTTCAGAACACTAGAGATAAAGAGGATGAAGTAAAACAAAAAGTTGAAAATTTATGCTATAGTGATACTAAATATCTGCTTATTGCCAATGTTTTGAAAATTGTATATAAGCTGATCTGAGAACGCAGACGAATAAACCACCGGCGAATAGGCATAGAAGCCACCTTGGTCGCCAATTACCTAGTGACAACGGTGATTGGTGGGGAGATCGGCTGGAGCCTAGATAGAAGAAAATGAAAGAATAAGGGTTCGAATAACGGCCAGGGGGATTCCCCGACGTAGTCACTCCACACTCAAGTGTCAACGGAGGTGGAGGAATGAGAACGAAAAGGGGATGTTCACGTACCTGACACTTGTTTCCTATGCTCTCCACGTGTCCCTAGATCCGCGCGATTGTTATTTATTTCCTGAAATAGTCCGAAATCCCGAGATCCGCACAATCATTATTTACTTCCTGAAATAGTCTGAAATTTCCAATTTTGAAAACTTGTATCCCAATCGCAAAAGCCATGGCCAAAAGGAGCGATGTGGAGATATCGGTTTCCAGTTGATCTTCCCGAGTTTTCTGGTACGTCACAAAATGAGAAATTCATTGATTGGCTTAATGAAGTCGAGAGAATTTTTTATTATGAGGAAGTGCCCGATCTGTGAAAATTAAACTAGTTGCCATCATACTCAAAGGTCGAGCATCAATATTGTGGGAGCAATTGCGATGCTTATGCAGACAAGGCAAAGCCAAGATCACAGAGAAGATGAAAAAGATGAAAAGTCATTTTCTTCCCTTTGGTTACACTCAAACTTTGTTCTAGGGACGATTAGGTTTTGCCATGAAAAACGATAGCTTCAATGTCCGAGATGACTTGGATGGATTCAAAGATGATTTAGAGGAGGAATTTGACCCAGAAGAAGTTAATGAACTGGACATGTTGCAAATAGTAGAAGATGTCAAAGCTTTTGACGAGGAAGACCTTGTCGTAGAGGATATAGACGAAGAAGTCCGTTCTTACAAGGAAGAGTCCCCTTGGCCAGAAGTACCCTCCGTCCCCTTGGCCACTGCTTGATGTCGACCATATTTTAGCAAGTTCTAATAGCAGAAACAATGGTTCTGGTAGTGATTCCTCATAACAACAACGGTTGTGTTCTCGTCCGGCATCTGTTGATTATTCTCCTCAAACTTTGTCAAGTTCTTCCAGCAGCTTAGATAGTTTTGAGGATCAATTTAATCACGTTGCTTTATCTCCTGACCTATTTTTTCAGAGCATTCCTTCTTTGCACTTCAAGAGCGGAGTCGAAGAGGCACAAAAGTTTCTACCTAGCAATGATAAGTTGGGAATTAGCTCAAAGTCTAATTGTGTTTCAGCATCTCAAATGCAGACAAAAGACGGTCAGCTGTTTGATTTCAAGGCGGGGGCAAAGAAGAAGGATCCTTTGATTAATATTTCTAGAGTTCAATAGAGTGCAAATAGAAAGGACCTGGACTTGATCGAGGGCAGGAGCAATAAACAGTCGGCTGTGTTCTCTGAAGGGGAGGTCAGGTCGGAAAATCTTCAATATGATATTGCTTGGCTATTGAGACAAACGCTCCAAGAAGATGTCTGATCTACACGAGGCAATGCAGAATGAAGCGAACAGAATTTCCCAAAATGGTTTGGCAAAAGCTTCGAGCAGTGACAAGTCAAGAAGAAAGAAACACGCAAAGGAAGAGATACTGGATAAAACGATCGCACTTTTAAAATCTGACCTTCAG
Source organism: Zingiber officinale (assembly GCF_018446385.1). NCBI lineage: Eukaryota > Viridiplantae > Streptophyta > Magnoliopsida > Zingiberales > Zingiberaceae > Zingiber > Zingiber officinale. Next base: position 26,320,689 of record NC_056003.1, read on the forward strand.
CTTGTGGAGGTGACAACATATCAGGCCTTGAATAGTGAGAAGGTAGCCAACTCAAATATTGAAAGCCTGATAAAGCCAAAGAAAAACTTGGAAAATGAGCTAGATATAACTCGGTGTAAACTTGACAAAGCTAACAAGGCAATGGAAGGCTTGGCTTCAACACTGCATGAAGTATCCACACAAGCACATGCAACACTAGAAAGATTCTTATGTAAACAAGTAGAGGTCGAGGATTCCCATGCTCAGATTGAGGACTTGAAGATGACTATTATGAAGAATCAAGAAAATCATGAGGAAACGTTGAAGAAGTCCAAACATGAGCGTGTCTGACTTCAAGATGCTCTTGAAAGATTTGAAATGGTGATTGAAAATTTTGTATCTGAGTAGAACTTGAAAGCTCTTGATTTCTTAATTTCTATTCAAAGATCAAAGAAGAAAATTGCCACGATGAAGACAGACATGGAAAAAATAAGTGACTCTGAAAGTAGCAGAGATCAAGATAATGGCTACAAAAGAAGATGAAGTCAAGCTGCTAGTAGATTTTGCCGACTTGTTACAAGAGGATCTTCCTCCTAGGTTACCATCTGGCTTTAAACTCAAGCACAAGTTTTTTTAACTAGAGGCGACTGATGCAGAAGGATCTAAAGATTTTATTTTTATTTTTTAGAGTTATTTTCCTCTTTTGCATTTTGAGTCCGTTTAGGATATTTTTGATTTTTAGACTGTTAAGAATTTTTCTTTTCTATTTTTTTTCCTTCATTTACAAGTTAGGATTTTAGGTATATATAAGCGTCTTGCGTCTTGTTAGTTGATGTTTAAGGGGAGAGTTTTTTTGGATTAATAATATTTTTTGACATTGCCCTTTATTTTCTTATTTCCTGGTATTCTTCTAAATCAACAGGTTTTACAATCATTCGTAGTAAAACCAACAGAGTCAATACAACCCGTAGGATAATCGCTATCCCGTCCTGTGTCAAAAGCATAACACATGCAATATGTGAGGGCATATTAAAGAAAACTTTGATAATCTTCTATATTGACAAAAATAAAGGGCATCCCGGTACACAAAGCTCCCGCCATGCGGGGTCCCGGGGAAGGATCCATTGTACACAGTCTTACCCTATTTTTTGCAAGAGGTTGTTTCCAGGATTCGAACCCGTGACCTTTTTGGTTACATGGCAACAACTTTACCGTTGCGCCAAGGCTCCCCTTCCTATATTGACAAAAATATTTAACATAAATATGACAAAGTGCACAAAGTAAAATATCCAATCAATTCTCCCTTTTAAAAAATAATATATGTAATTATACAATGTAAAATAGAATATGTATTATATAATAATTATGATTGATGATGTAAAATATATAACGAAATTAACATGTATATACTAGAACACTTGTAAAACGAGTGTTCAAATTAATACTTACAAGCACCCAAAACTTAACTTATGCAAGTGTTGTCACAAGAACTAATACTCTCCTGAAAACACATAATAAAATCCCTTATTATTCAAAATATATTACTCATACCCGAGTACGAGATTCCAAATGTGTGTGGATCCAAATGTGTGACACATGTATTTTTAAAATTTTAGACATTACCAATTGTCACATGGTTGGTGTCAGAGTGTTGATAGTCAACATGGGTGCAAACAAGTAGCTCAAGAGTCCAAGTATCATATATTTGAGAGCAAGTAATAATCAATATGCAGGTTATTTATTTGGTTTGGTTCAATGCAAACTTGTTCAAACGAACCACAAATTTGGTTTATTGTTTGTCAACATATGTGGGCCATACATGTGGTAGATGCAGTAAGTATTATTTGATTTGGTTTGATCAAGCTTTGTTCCAATAAAGAACAATTTTCAAATTTCAATTATCTGCATATGTTGATCGCATATGCCACATGTGGTCAAAGAAACCATATATATTGCTGCACAAACCATTTGATCCTCCATATCAAAGTCAATCATAAATAAGGGACGAATAAGCTTTATGTAATGTGGTTGTCTGCAGCATACACCTAGTCATTTCCATACCCACTTTTTGAACAATGACAATGCATGAAAGAGAACTACCAAGAAAGGAGGTCAGCAAGGTGCTTCTTGGCCAGAAGAAAAAAGCTGTAAATGTCAGTAGTTGATTGGAGAAGAGAAGTTAGTATGAGTAGTTAAGATTTAAGAAGAGTGTGGAGCTAGAGGGAAGACTACATACATTGAATGAGAAAACTCCATGGAGAGGTTTGAAAAGACAAGAACTCTAACCATAGAGGAAATTTCGCTATAACATCAAGTTGAGAGGAAAAATTATTTTATTCAAAAGTCAGCATTTACGAATATAGATAAGACCCTAGACATTTGCATATCCACTTTTTTAAACGATGATAAACATCTGAAGGGAATACTACCAAAGAGGGCCCAATGCATGTCCCCTTTGGTTGTTGAGGGTCACAAGGAAGAAGAAAGTTGAGATTAGCAATAGGAGATTGGTGAAGAGAAGTTAGTTCTTGGTTGAAAAGAGTATAGGAGAGGAGGGGAGATTGGACTACATTCAACTAGATGCCTTCCTCAGGAGGTATGGGAAGACAAAAATTCTAACCCTAGTGGGGAGCCTCCTATATAAGTGCAAAGAATGAAGTTGATAGGAAAATTTATCTATAATCGCAACAAGGTATACATCTACATACATGGGACCTTGACATGGTACAACTAAATATCCCATTTGAGACTAAACTGATACTAACTCTTAACAATAATCAAATACCACCACATATCATGAAAAAATGGAGTTTGTTTATATGACAAACAAAAGGATGCATCTGTCACTTTAGCAAGATATTTATATAATAAGAAGCAAATAATCATTGTTTCTAGTTGAAGTTTCAAGGGAAAAAAAAGAACACATGAAGAAGTCTCAAAACCTTATTAAGTTTCAATGCATACAACAACATTCTGGGACTTTTAATCAACTTATTAATTATGTTTTTCCAAGGGTTACATGAAAGGGTCAAAACTTTATGCCAAGTATTCTTCCCCTGTTCTTCCATGCTTATCATGAAAATAAACAAGCAAGCAAAGGAAATCTGAGAAAGGAAGCATTTTGACAACTTACAGAAGGATCAAATGGTTTGCCAACCGTCTCTACTACAGAGACGCCAAAGCTTCTCATGACCTCCACAAACTGCTTGTATATGCCCTGATAGCTAAACTCAATCTTCTTTTCCTTCTCTGTTTCTGGCTTTATCTCCTTTATTGTCTTCTCAAAACTGTCAACCATAGGCAATAAACTCTCAATTACATCCCCTCGAATATCTGATGTAAAGTTAAGGCGGTGCTTCTCAGTTTTTTTCCTAAAATTCTCAAAATCAGCTTTCATCCGGAGATATTGGTCCTTGTCAGTTGCTAACAAAGTTGTTATCTCTGCAAATTTTGCAGATAGAACAGTTTTCTGATTCTCCACAGTACATATTAGAGTCTCAATTTCTTGAGCCGTTGTTTCATCTCCTGCTATGATAGCCTCCTTGTAAGCTTGGATAAGACTCCCCATAGATGGCAGGTCTTTTTGATTGATGCTTTCTGATATCTGGTTCTCTTCTTCACCACTAATTGTCTGGAGAAAATTAAATCAACAATAATCTAATAAGTTGTTTCAATCCGTAGGATTGATATTATGTAATCTGGAATTTCTAACATTTTTTGGCCTAAAACACGGAAAAAATCATGAGCTTAAAACACTGTTACACTAAGCACAATAGTTGGGCAGCTATGACAAGACGACCATTTAGGAAGAAACCAACTAAGAACAAATTCAAAACAAATGAGACATTTACTTTTATTCATTGATTCTGCAGTTAATTATTAAATTAGAAGCAACTAAGCTCCCAGCACTTGGCTAACATAACTAGGCTACTTCAGCCATAACTTAAAATCAACTACAAAAAAGCAAAACCAAACTTGCAGAATTATCCATGACAAAAGCAACTTTGGAGCATCATGACTGAAAATATTCAGCACAGAAAAAATCAATTTTTTTTGCAGTATATTAGATTCAAGAATCGATTTAGACGGGGATTAAATAATTAAATTGATGAAGGGGAAAAACAAGGGAGAAGAACGAATATACAGATACATATTATCAAAAAGAAAAAGTAGCACCTTTGAGGTTGAATCTGCGACATTGACGTGCCCCTTAAATGATCTCCGGGGAGGACAGGAAGAGATGAGGGATGTGGAGATCGCTGAAAATTTGGCGCTAGGGTTCCGGCGGGCAGAGACGGATGTCGATCTGGAGGTTTTGAGAGATTTTGAGGAGGTCAGGGGGCGGAGCGAAGGGAAGAGGGAGTGGCTGGCAATTGCAGCCATGGCGAAGAACGATAGGCCAGCGCACACTGCGGCTTCCGAGGGTTTCTCTCCTTCCTTCTCGAATGCTCTTCCATTTTATCGAGATTATAATTTTTAAAAGATAAAAAACAAACTATTTTAAAATTCTTTTAAAAAAATAATTAAATATAAAAAATAAGATCATAAATTATTCTCGATTTAAAATCTCTAATATGAATTTAGAATTTATATAATATATTTTGGTACTTGATAAACATTTAATTAAATTATATTTAATTATTTTAAAAAATAATATTATATAGTTTTTTTTTCATTTATCTTGTTGTGTTATATCATCGTATTTTTGTAAATGATTGTGTTTTTATTTTGTTCCTTCACTTGAAAATTTTGTTAAAATTCCAAAAATACCATGTGAAACTTACATTTTAAATAAATAAAAATATTTTAATTAAAAGATTATAAAAATATTTCAATTGATTGAAAATTTTCTAATAATATTTTATCATCCAAATCATGTATCTAGTAAATTCTCCATCTAATTGACTTACATATTAATCTATTAAAATATAGATAGACGTTAAAAAAATGATTAATTAGATTGGGTAATATTGAGCCTGAAGTGATTGGTTTGGTTCCATAGAAGTTTTCTATCGACCTAGGGTAAATCGAAAAGCACAAGCCAACATCTCTTAGTGTAAGTCTTAGTTAGAGGAAAAATTCCTGCAAATACGTCATAGTTGAGAATTAAACCGTGAATACCTGGGAGACAACTGAGGACCCTTACCGTTGCACCATAGCCCCAGGGGCTAAACAAACACTACAAAGTTACATGGATGACTTCTCAAAAGCATCTAGAACACATTGATCATACTATACGTGTATATTTTAACTAGGGGTGCAAACGAACCGAATCGAATCGAACAATATGAAAATATTGATATTCAAATTCAAGCTTAAGCTCGATTCGAAATAAAATTCAAGTTCGAATTCGATTCGAATTATTTAAACTTTAATTCGAACGTAATTGAATTTTAGTTTGAAATGACTTAAATTCGAGTTCGATTTGAATTATTCGAATCTTAATTATTCAAATCAGAATCATAGTTCTACATTTCAAAAATCAATACTCTAGTGATGTTAATTCAAAATAGAAAATAATAAATGTATAATGAAATTAAACAGAAGCTCACAAGTGACTCATGAACACTAGAACAAAATATGATAGATTTGAATTTGGTTCGAAAAATTGTTTGAACATGTTTGAGTTCGGTTCAAATTTGATAATTTTGAATACTAATCCAATATTATTTGAACTAGGTCGAAAAGCTCACGAGCCAACTCGATTCATTTACACCCCTAATTTTTGACCCTCCTAGATCCATCAAGTTGATTTAACCAAACCACCTCAATGAATCTAAGATGGTTAAATCGTCGATGTGAGAGCATGGATGAATTCCTATGGAGAGTGAAGGCACAAAGGATATTTTGCATATATAACAAAGAGAGTGTGAGCGCAAGCAGCATGATTTGAAGAGAAACCTCTTAACATTTGTGGAACAACAAAGATATTCAAATTGAAGTTTCTTAGTAACAAGATTCAATGATATCACATGATACATTTGCGAAGCTACCAATACATTGCAAAACTACAATTGAGTAAGTAGGCCCTTACGTCGGTTCTAATCCCCACAATCGATCTTAGTTTTACTCCAAAGAAGTATCTAATGCCAGTGTTGATGGAACCTTCATAGATTCGGAGGGGAAGAACATTGTCTCGTCTTCTTACTTCGTCTCAAGGAGATTGTAGAACACTTGGGGCTTCTTGTAGCTTTTGATGCAAATTGTCTGCCATCAAATTAAAGCAACCAATTGAAACAAAAAAGGTAAGGGATCTATTGGGAACAGATTAATGATACTTTGTTGATCACTTTATGTAACTACTTGAAAGAATCCTTTTTTGCACTAGTGATAAGCATGAATCAAGATAGCATGCTATTTAGATCATAAAATTGTCTTCTACCTGCATTGCAAATGCTAAATGGAGTAGAGTTGCTTCCGACCATGGTCTTCCGATAAATTGTAGGCCGATTGGTAAGCCTCCCGTGTCATAGCCGACCTATTAACTCAAGAATTTAGCATACAAAGCAGCAAAAACAAAAGAAAATCCAATAGAAGATAAAAGTTAGTTAAAGAATCAGACCATGACAGTAATTGCAGGCAATCCAAGGAAGTTTCCTGCTATGGAGTATCTCACAAGTGCGGCTGCAACAAAGAAAAAAGGATGCTAAGTTCTTCAGCATAGCGAAAAGAGAGAAAGACAGAAACTAATTCAAGATAAGTTCTTCAACCTCCATTTATGTAGTCGAGTTCACCGGTGCTCAAAGCATCACTTAGTAATGGGTATGCAGTAACACTGAAAATAAAGAGAGCAAGCTTAAAATACTTGGTGCCAATGCAAACAGTGGCATCTGATTGATAATGTCACTGAAGGTAAAGCTCGATACCCTGTGGTCGGTGTGACAATCACATCAGCCTTCTTAAAAATCTCTCTATGGAATTGCGTTTGTCGGTTCCTGTAAGTACATAAAGAAGAATGTGTTAGTTAGCATTTCAATGTTTCAGCAAACTAGCATTGTATCAGATGTGAAACTAGAAGTGACTTGATAACTTGATATGGTGCTTAATTTTCAGTTACCTGATTCTTTGTGCATTCAAATAGTCTTTGCTTGTGAATGAACCATACACGGAGAGCGCAACTCGTGCATCCCAGCCTATTTCCGCACGATCACTACCTTAAAGCAACCAGCTATAAAATTAGTTTGAATGAAAAATATGAGAGAACTGGATTAAGCATTTTTGTGTGAGCTGATTACAGTTTTGAGAGATGAGGAGCCAATGAAGCAGTGCATTCTGATCCAATTGTGACATAGTGAGCAAGCCTCATCTCTTCGATCTCGGGAACGGTCACATCCAGAACCTTTTTTCATAGAGGAACAAAGCAATTTACGGTTTCATTATGATGAGCCTATTCGATACTAAGTAATCTTATTTGGAACTAGAACAGAACTCATTTGTGTGTGGAAAGTAAATATCAGCATTACCTTCCATCCATACTGCTTGCATAGCATACTTATAGCTCGGTCACAACAGTTCCTTACATCAATTGTGCTATCATTAAACCACTGTTTGACAAAGTTCAGATACGAACAATCAATATGAGAGAAACTATCAAACTTAACTTTTAAAAACATATCTATGTTATGTATCAACCTTGGAAGATTTGGCTAACTTTATGTCGGTGAGGGGCTGCGCCGAGTTGAGTAGGGGAAAGTTGAGTGAAGGCTGAAATCAGAAGGAATGTATAAGAGGTTAGATTTTCTGTCTCAATCTATAAATTTGTAACATAAAATGTAGCAAATTATCATCTTCTCACTTGTAAAAGTGTTGGTCGATTTGGAGGATCACTACAAATAGCAGCATAACTGGAACAAGAATAGAACCAGTGGTAAGTTTTATCTCATAACAGATGAAGGGAACTAGAAAATGCATACAAATTTTTTCACAAAACCGACGTTAAAAGAGCATCCTCGACGGTCGTTGCTAATATTCCAGGCATTCCGACAGTCCAATTCAATGGAAGAACCCTGATAAAACAATGCAAATGCATTCAGATTTGGTACAAACAGCAAAGAAGACTAGATAAGGCTATGTTGTTACCCTGAATTCGATAAGCGACTTGAAGTTGGTTTGAATCCAACAACACCACACAAAGCTGCGGGCATTCTCACAGACCCTGAATAGTTGGATTAAAAGTTTCAAATGCTATCAATCATTAAGCACAACATTGGAAGAGGAAGCTAATTAACTTCTTACCCCCTCCATCAACTCCGAGAGCAACAGGACACAATCCAGCACACACTACTGCGGCCGATCCACTCGATGAACCTCCAGAAACCTTGTTGATGTCGCAGGGGTTCCTCGTAGCGCTTTGAAATTGAATGCAGAGAAAGAACTCAGATTGCAGTTTCAAATTCAAATTCTACAGCCGTGCGCCCACAAGGTGAAAAACCAAATTTAAGAGCAAGAAAACAAGAGTGAAACATGGAGCAGCTACCCGTAGTGTGGATTGATGCCACTGGTCCCGGCTCCAAGCTCATGCATGTTGGTCTTCCCCACAAGGATGGCACCACATGACCTCAATTGCCTCACACAGCTTGCATCATCAATGCATGGCCTGGACTTGTGCAGCCATGTAGTCCCTCCTGCTCACCAATTACCTGTCATTTTCCTTTCAACCATTCTTGAGATGAATCAGACACAAACTTAGAAACTCTACCAGTTGTAGGATAAGGCAGGCAGTCGATCTCATCCTTTATAGCTACAAGAATTCCATCCATGATCGAAATTGGAGCTCCTATGGCAGATCCAAATGCATAAGTTAGTCTGAAACAAAGATAAAGTGAAATCTATGTATATATCTCACAAGTAATTCAGTTAAATTCTTAATCTATGTACATGATAGGTTTGATCCTTTTGTCTTTATTGAATTTCAAGATATGGTGAGTTTAAGTGCCCTTTTGTAGAAACATAACATGCCATTGATTTCTAGTCCTTGGGAATATTTGAAGCAATTCAATGATTGAGACACAAAGGAAATGGGATAGACAATTATTTATGTTGGTTGGCCTGTCCGTTTCGATCATGTAAACTATTTGAATACCTATTTGGAATCTTTGTGCTGATTCTTCTGCCTGCCTGATAATATCATCAGGGCTGAAGTTAATGAAGAAAGCCATTTGGAGTTTGGGATCTTCGGACTCTTTAACAGCAGCCAAGAACCTCTTTGCAACCTTCAATTGCATGGCCATAAGGCTAATCACTGAATTCATGTTCAAGAGCCAAAAAAAAGGAAAACTAAGATGAACACAAAGTAGTGAGACGGCAATAATACTGCAAGAGGAGTCGTTTCTCCTGATCTGTAAGCTCTCGCGAAGTCTCGGATAGTCCAACGTCTGAATTGGCAAGGTGAACCATGCAAACTGGATTCCAAACTTGCAGGAAGGCAGCCTGCGGCCTCCTGAACTCGTTCGGCCGGCGACAGATTAGGCTTAACTAGGCTAACGCTTTGCTCCGCGACGTCTGAAAATGTCACCGGCGGCCGATGAGAAGACGGATGAGTTCTTAAAAGAATTGCTTTCAGAAGACATTATGAAATTGACCTTGGTTATCATGATCAGGAACGAAGAGCGGCGGCTCTTGAATTACAGCGTTTGAGACGAGCTGCAGTAGAAGGACGATACTGAGTGTATCGTTAATTCAGAAACTCAAAATTCCAATTGAAATTTATTCATACCCTCTGAACTTTGTTGTCCTTCTTGAGGAAGTAGACCACGATGGGGCCGAGGATCCACGACTCCAGAATCCACACGAATATCTTCACGAGAAGGCCAGCCACTCGCGGAGCTGCAGATCGAAATTAAGCTTCTTCCTTGCAACTCCACCAATCGAAGAAGAAGAAGAGAAAAAAAAAACAAGAAGAAAACCTTTGACATCGGCAAGGATATAGAACTCGTCGCTGTTCGGGCCGAGATCGACGTCGGCGACCGGCCTGTAGCACTTCCCGGCGTCCCTCAAGATCCCCATCGCTGAATTGCCACCAACAAGTCGATCGACGAACTGAAAGAGACTGCCACAGCACTTGCTCGGCATGTGCCGAGGTGCGTACAGATTTATAGAGGGTGGCTAAATTGCAGTGCGGTGCAGCCAAAAAGCGAATTGTGGAGTTCTCGTGAAGGAGGAAAGGGAAGGGAAGGGAGGGAAAAACAGGGTGGTCCTAGTTGTCGTCGTTTGGATTATTCGTGAGTGCAACGGTAAACCATGTCCTTTTTCTTCACGTCGAGAGCTGGAGTTGGGCAGGAATTTTGTCTCCATTTGAATAATAATATATAATGTTAATTATAAAGTTGCAGAATTGGCCGCAATGGCTGATTTGCTACTGTTCCTCCTCCAGAGCATGAAAGCTTCCATGATCGGCAACCCACGGCCGCAGCTCGATCGATCGATCGATCGGTCGGTTTCCTGCCGACTCGTGTGCAAAACGCCGAACGGAGCAAGTTGGCACTGTGCTGGATGGATCCGAGGATCCGAATCTTGACAAGTTTTGAGGGGCCCGCGCACCCACCGACCATGGAGGTGGGGGATTAATGGGGGTGGAGCATCACTCAGCGGCCATTTGCTTACTAATAAAAACGGCCATTTAAGGCCTTTAGGTAGAACTCTATAAACCAACCCATTCTGTTATAGTAAATTATAGCAGAAGGTGAAATTTGTCTCCATAGTAGTTTTACATAGTCGGTCCTATGATTTATAAGGAGATAAATTGAAAAAATTATAATGGACTAATACGGAAAAGACTTTTTCTTTAGTTTTGCTGAGATTCAATGTTAGTACATTGATGATTAGATTTGAGGATGGAATGAGTTTTTTTGTTTTAGATATCAAAATTGACCTTTTACTTTATTGTAATAAAGTTATCATGATACTCCTGTGGGAACTAAACCAACCCATTCTAGCCAAACTTTGTGATATTTAAATTTATTTGATAAATTGGAATGATTGTTTTAATTTGGGTTGATTTCTTTTATGAGTTTGAGCTGACTTGAATTTAGTTAGTTTAGTTATTATCGAGTTTGTAATTTGAAATTTATGTGATTGTTTGAAAATTTTATAGTATTAAGCTTATAATATAAATGTAAGCTTATATATTTATTTAAAAAGTTTATTTAATTATTCATGATATTGATGAGAATTTTATTAATGAACATCATTTAAAAATTTTGTTCTTGAATATTACTCATAAATATTATTTATAAATTTTATTGTCGAATATTATTCATGAATAATAATGAACTAATATATATATATATATATATATATTTATTCATTTAATTAATTTTATGTATATTTAATGAACATAAATAAAATTTTATCAAGTGAACATTAAATTTTTTTATAAACATTTAATTCATTTATAATCGTTTGATGCTTCATTTCCAAGTGAAAATCATAAGTGCCCCTTTAATAATAATAATAATTATTATTATTATTATTATTATTATTATTATTATTATAATAGTATTAACGCTACGGATAATTTATTATTACAGGCTACTCTCATGGTTATGCCATGCCACATTTTTTTAATTTTTAAATATAATCTTTTTTCAATTTTTTTATTTCTTGTGTTTTTTCCCATTCTCTCCTCGTCAAAAAAGCTCACCGTGTGCCAATCGTGCCTCCTCACCGTCGGCCACTCGTCGGCCGCCTGCCCACCACGCCTACCTCGTTGGGATTCCGTTTGGATTGTAGCTAGAATCTCGACGATAATCCGACCCAAATCTGGCCACGATTGCGGTCGCTAACCTAATGGCCGGATCGCGGCCGGATTTCAATCGGATTCCGACTGCAATCCGGCTGCAAATTAGCCGAGGTCTGGCAGCGACCGGATTCTGACTGCGATCACACTGGATCACGACTGGAATCCAACAGTGACCGAGCCGGATCGCGGTCGGAATCCATGCCACGATCCCTCAACGGTTCACCTTCCCCTCGGTCTATAGTTGGGATGGGCCCAGGCGATCGCCGACATTGGGAAGGCGGTCGGGCAGGTGGCTGGCGGGCGAGGAGGAACGGTGAGCACGACGAGTAATTTTGGCAAGAACTAAAGAAAAAAATACATTATATTAAAAAATTAAAAAAATGACATGAACTCACCAAGAGGGCAGGCCATAGCGATCCGTAGAAAATGTAGTAATTTTAATTTAACAGAGTTAATAAATAATATTTTAATATAAAAATCTTTCATATGCAATAGTTTTAATTAAATTATTTTTTAAAAAAATTACCGAACTGATTTACTTTAATAATGAGTGTTGCTTTTAAATTTTCCTTGCCCTTGTTTCCTTGAGAAGTTACGATACGATGCTTGAGCAAGGAAAGGAAAACAGTGATTGCAAACGTGTGACCAACGTGGTGACCCTCAATGAGGCCAAGCTGTTGTGTGTGGACTTTGTTGTATAAAAGTTACTTTAGAGAAAACTTCTGCCATGGCGAAAAGTACGGAGTTAGCTAGAAAACACAAATTAATTAGCTAGTTTCATTGTTTTTGTGGCCGATTGAGCGGCAAAGGTGTCGGTCCGATCGGTTGCCCTTGGCATTTTACGGAGAGTTGCGGTCTAATTGATGCTCGGCAAAATGCGTTTGCCCTTTTGTGGATTCTTCTTCTAATTATCTTATGAGTATTGCTCATAGTTGATCTTGTTAGGAGCAAGGATAACGGAGTAGGGTTTAAATTAGATTTGGGTACTTGAATGCACGCGGAGCATGTGGAACTTGGTGACTCGATTTGATCGAGTTGTTTGGATGGATTAAACTCGATGGCTCGGAGGCCTGTCTTTGTTGATTATCGGTTTTGTTAAACATGAAAGGAAAGAAAAAATTGAGATGAATGAATTATGGATTTTGGACAATAGTGGATTATGCAAAGTTATAGATTTGGACACACCTGAGAACCAACATTGAGATGGCCATATGCCACGAGAAAAGGATTCAAAAGTCCACGAAAGTGTCGCTAAGCGATGATGAGGATATCACATGAATTTAGCAACATGTGACTATAATAAAAATAATTAAAATAATTATCTAAACTTGTTAGTTTATTCTCGACAAAGCGCCCGTGGCCTAATGGATAAGGCGTCTGACTTCTAATCAGGCGATTGTGGGTTCGAGTCCCACCGGGCGTGTCAGTAGTTTTTGCTATATATATATATATATATATATATATATATATATATATACTATTTGACTTTTATAAATCAAATTAACGAGAAAAAAAAGGATCGCAGGATCAACTACAATCTAAAAGGTCTTCGTAAGTTTTTGCTATCCTAATTATTTATTTATGTGTCTCTTATAAATTAAATTAGCAAGAAAAATGAATCTCATGATTCAATTAAAATCTGAATTATAAAAACAATAAATCAACTAAATTAAATCGATATTGGTCTCGAGAGTGTGAAATGGGTCAAGTTGTATGTGACTGACCCAGTCTAATTTGACACAATCTGAATCATGTTTGGCAGACACAACAACCGTGTCATGGGTCAAGCCGGATGGGGTGGATCAATTGTTTTTCCAACAACAAATCAAACAATTTGCAATTTAAAACCAATCAAGACTCAAGAGTATTTTAGTAAAATAATAATAACAAAAATATAAACTCATGTGGCATTGTTTCTTCAGATTGCTTATAAATGTGAAATTTATTTTACAAGTTTGGTTCTTCATATATTTTGTTGGCTTTACATACCCACTTTTCATCTTAAGTTTACGATACTTTTTGTTCCATTTGGAGTTATTAGCCATGAGTAATATTCCATTACGATGTCTTATTTGCGATGATATATTTTTCGGTATTTTTCCGTTTTTCCAGTAGTCTCTCCCTGAAACTCATTCAGATTGAAAAGGCAAAGGCTAGATGGAATGGTTCACTTCTCTTTAGAGTCATTCCTCTATTTGGTTGGGCATCTATCAAACTAGAATGAAATCCAACATTTCCTCTTGAATCGGAATCAACATTCCCCCTCATCTAATAAAACCCTGTCCTAGAAGATCTCATGCTTCTCCGCAGCCAACCATATCTTGGTGAGGACCATCTTCTGTGACACATTCAGCTGACCATCAAGTTCTTCACTTCTTTTTGTTTGTTCTTTTTCATTTTCTTCTATTTTTTTCTCCTCTCCTAAATACTGATCTGGTTGTAATGCAACATTCTCGTAAGTTGCTTGATACCAATCTGTTGTGCTTCACAACAATGCCTACTATGGAGTACAATCTAAGTTATTGTGCTAACAAATATTTTTATAATTCTTTACAGTGGAAGTGGAGTTCACTATCAACTAATCTGGAATATCGGCGGATCGCAAAGTTCAGCAATGATACAACACAACATGGAGGATCATCAAAATACAAAAACACCTAGCACTTCAAAAAGATGGAATCCAATTTTTTGTGACAATGAGATGGTTGTGTTGTGAGTAAATTCGGGCCCTTTTATACCATCCACCAAGGCCATAAAAGCTTTCTCGAAACCCAAAACACCAAGATTGCCTTTTTGAGCTTGTTTACATGCACAACCAAACATGACCTTCCTTGCAAAGTAAACGGCAGTAACCTAACTTGTTAACACAAGCATTCTGCGAAATCAAATAGTCCAAGCCAGTCGTCCAATCACACAAGACAGTGCCCGGTCAAATTCTGATGCTCCCAGCAAGTACTAGAGAAATGTTAAAAGCGAATACAAGACAGCATGATACAGAGAACGGAGGCCAAAGAGAACCATCTTTGCATTTAGGATTAAGAAGGCATATGGTGATGAATCTTAACTACTTTGATTAACCAATTTCCCTCCTCTGACTGCTTGCATGTCGATTCGTGTCTCTCCGGTGCTTCCCCTTGCCTAACTCTTGATGACCATACTCTAAGTTGCTAAGCTCTTCACTGCTGCTATCATGGTTATCATCCTTTTGATGGTAATGTCTTCTCTTTCTACTACTACCATCACTTGTATGTCGACTCATGTTTCTTTGGTGCTTCCCCCTGCCTGACTCTTCATGACCACACTCTAAGTTGCTAAGCTCTTCACAGCTGCTATCACCGTTATCATCCTTTTGGTGGTAATGTGTTCTCTTTCTACTACTACTTTCATGTTTCCTTTTTCGATTGTCGCTATGTAGATCAGATCGGGATGACCTGTACTTATTATAGTCTGCCCTTTTAGCGGGGCACTCACTGTGCTGTGTGTTGGAACCAAGATCCTCTGGACCAATTCCTTCGTAATGCTCTTCATCCATACTAGGCCTTCCATTGTATCGTTCTTCATCGAAAGTATCCTTGTGACTAGACTTCTCACCTGACAGGCTAGTGGATTGGTCATCACTAAACTGTCTGTCGTCATCAGTGTAGTCTGAAGATTGCACATCTCCCTTTTCATGAAATCTTGATTTATTCTCTGCATACTCAATGGAATAATTTTTCCCTCTCTTTCGCCTCAGCGAGTATTCCTTGTGTTTCATCTTGTGCCTTTCCTGATCATCATAATAGTTATCTTCGTATTTATGATGGTTTTTCAGAGAAACCCTGTTGTTCTCCTTGTAGTTACCTTCAGCAGAATCACAATTTCGCGTTCTCCCACTCTTGACAAATTTGCCATGTCCTCTGTCTCTGTCATGCTTTTCAGTTAAAGCTGCATATTCTTCTCTCCTACTACTGAACTGCTCTCTCCTGATTGAACTATGACTATATGGATCTCTTGTAGTATCTGACTCTTTGGTAGGAGAACCACCACTGTCAGACCTTCGAGAGTGGAACCTAGTATTAAAATAAAAATAAAAACTTAGCTGTGGTCAAGCAACTGCAGTAAGCCATGAAAAAAAAAATGAGAGAGATTTAATAGGTACAACATAAAAGCATGCAATCATTCTCTCTGATCCAAGCATGCCTACTCATGAAAGGATCCCAAAGGACAAAAGCAAAACGAATCCAATAGTCCCTCTATAAACTATTGTATCAGTGTTATCGAATTATTTGCCTACACTATATATTAAGATTTTTTTAATCAAATAACTTCTTTGTTACTAGACATGAAACAACATACCTTTTTTTGCTTGGTGTTCTATCTGAACGCCGAAACCTCTCGGATTCTCTGTAATCGACCAGCTTGTCATACTGGCATTCAGTTGAAGTACCAAACAAAGCAATCATTCTTTTAATCCAGTATTTGGGAGGAGGGTTATCCCAATCCGCCCATTCATAATCTCCTCCAGGGTTGCGGAAGCAGTGAATGAAATTGCAAGCAGTACCATGGGAACATGTCTGAATAAAGTAATGGAGATATAAACAAGATGAGTCAACATACTATGACTGTTCAGATGAACTAGAAAATATCATAACTAGCCAAAAACATTCACATATTATGATAATGACAGAAAACTTAAGCATATGTTTAAACATCAACTATATTGCTTCTCCCTTCCTAAAGAATAGTAGTCGTTGGACCAACTAGTCACCATACTCAATTTTAACCGATACTGGTCATGACAGATGCTTGCAACACATGACTAGTTTAATGCAGCACACAGCTGAGACAAATATATTTTTTCCCATGCCAACTCGGGTGTCAATATTTGCCATAGATGCAGACCCAAGTATGATAACAGTTGTTTCTAAAAAACATGAATATATGATCAATAGGGACTTCAAGTGCCTATATACACAGCTTCATAACAGGTGAGAGGTCAACAAGGTGCATAACTTCAGGTGAGAGGTCAACAAGGTACACAGGTTCGTAATAGGTGAGAGGTCAAGAAGGTGCATACTGCCATATTAGGTATTACCCACAAAAAATTAATCCATAGTCAGAAAGCTATGTCATACCAAAATAACTTCAGTATGTCCCTATGAACTTCTTAACGTTTTATGTATGGCACTAGTGGTAGACTGCATCCATTATGATAAAATTTCTTAAATGTTTTATATATGTCACTAGTGGTAGAATGCATTCCTTATATGCTAAAATATAAATTTCTGCAAAATTCCATATCAATCATATATGCTACATTGCAATAAGTGCTAAAATGCATGCCAATTATTATTGTAATACTTAAAAAAATAAAATATTTAATAAGCATTTCAATAGTAATATATAAAATTTATGAAATTAAAATTTAGCTTACATTATTTTCAATAAACTTAATCAAATTGAAGTTACTCACAATAAATACTGTCTTAGATATAATAATAAATAATGAATAATGAAAATATTTATATTCTTTATTAATAAACTTTAACATATTTATTTACAACTTTCCTATTGCTAAGTGACAGTTATGCTAATAATGAAACAGTGAACGGTAACTATAAAGACATATTTGTGAGGTCAATTTGTAGGGATATGATATACAAACAAAATTTGTGGCAAAATACAAAAATCAATCATTGATCTAGCTCATAAGTGATATGATGTTTGCTTCTATAGGGATGTGCGAAAAGATAAACACATTGACATACCTTAAACTTTGACTTCATGTACTCACCACATATAGCAACCTTCCATCTTGTAACACTGACAAATTCACATGTCATCTAATTCAACAACCATGTTAGAGCTTTGACAGTTATGTATCAGTAAGAATACAAGATTGGGTACAAAATTTATTATTTTCCCTGATTTTTCCAAGGAAAAAATATAGAAACTATCCAAACATGAGATTTGAAGCCAAATAACTTTGGCAAGTACCTGTTTTCCAGCAAAATAACGACCATTAATATTATTATATGCAAGTACAGCCGAATCCAAGGACTTGTAGTGCACATATACATTCCCACGCAGATGATAGGAACCATTATTGCACACCTAATCATAGGAATAAAAATTTAAGAACTTGGTTGGTTAAAATAACATTAACATGCAAAAAGTGCAATTTCTAAACACTAAAATCACAGAAATATTTATAGGCATTAATGTGACTAGCAAACATGCAGAATGCAGATGGTGAAGAATCAAAAGGTAATGAAATTCTCAAAAATCATATCCAAGTGTTATTAAGTTACATATGTAGAACAGTGTGCACATAAGATGGACCATTTTCAGGATTGTGAATGGATTCAAAAGCCATAAAACCACCATTTAGTTGCACAAAATGGAGAAATCTCCTTCAACAATATTTTTGTTTGGTATTAAAGGTCATAAAGAAATGATAATTGAACTATGAGAACAATATTGCAAATTGCATCCAGACATGCGTCAAAAGTAATTGCAGAATAGTTTGCATAGATGGAATTAAATATAAGAAGGGCCAGAGCAGGAAAGTACAGCAACCACTGACCAAAGCACATATTGTTAGGCATTAGCAACACCTTTTTTTGCAGATTTGAAATGATCACTATTAATAAATTAACCAGCACGATTCAATTCTGCTAGCAGAAAAATAAAAATTAAGGAGCATGATTAGCATGGGTGACAAATAGCTCCTGTTTTATGCCAATTCCAATTGAAAGACAATTTTAACATAGGGAATCTGATTGAGACTTTTAAAACTGATGAAATGTATTGGTTATATTGATCGGCAGGATGCAGCTGAACCAACCAGTATTTACATAAATTCATTTATATTCTCTATCACAATTATGGTGGCAACACCTCTCTATCACAATTATGAACGTTATTCTGGTGGCCACAAAACTTTTGCATAAAAAATTTGACAAAAAAGGCATCAGGCAACCTTGAAATTTACAAGTTCACCAAACTTCAGGAACTCTGTATGTACATCTTCATAAAATTCTTCATAACAATGGTCCACCTCTTCATCAGTATACTGACATATGCATAGGTTAAGGTAGTATGTTAAGGTCACAAGACAATTAAGTAAAAATTAAGAACAAAAATCTACTTCCTGAGAAGCACCTATAAAATGGAACAAAACATCAGAACAAATATATGCCAAACTCACAGCCTACTTGATTCTAGATAAACTCAAAATATCAACCTTTTAATATAATTTATAAAAATACAGGAATTATTGTTCTTTTGTTTTACAAAACTCGCATACTACTTCATTCTAACAAATTCACAGCATACAAAAACAACCATAGGGTATACTGACAATTTAGGGCCGACTACATGGAACTTATTTCTACTTTAATTCTATGACCAGTAACGCTCCAGGTCATCTAGATAAATTGAAGGTGCCCATTATTTTAATCCAAACACCATTTTTAGTGTTCGTGGCAACCAGGTCCTCACCATTCACAAATAAGAATTGCAAAAAATTATTTTCCTGCTTGGTTATAGGACTAACTCAAAATTAACATGCTCCCCCACAAATATGGCTCTTCTGAAGCATCAAACAGTCTACGACACTTATCTTTAGTTTAGTCAAAATAACAAGGATGATTAATCTCCATGAATCAAGAATGACACCTGAGATCCACATGTAGGAAATCTGCATGAATAAAAATTTATTTATAGTTCTTTACTTTTGATGGATTTATGTTACAACATAATGCACCAATACTAATGCACGATCCACTTGAAAAGGCTTATGGCTAGTTAAATTTAACCAAGCCAACTAATCTGACCAAGGATATCTCACATTTATGCAAAAGCAACATTTCAAATTTATATGTTAAATAAAAAATTATGTATTCAGATTTATGTATCATCATTGTGGCAATTGAATATCCAAATACTGATTATTTACACACATTCTAACTCAAAATTTTCAGTATTAACAATCAATACTACTCTTACCAGACTCACAAATTCAGAAATTTAATTTCAAGTGAATCAGAAGTACACCTGCGGCATTTATAACCTATAAATTAATACTCTACTAGGAGTTAGTACTCCGAGGTTCTTCAAAGTGTGATTAACAAAAAAACTTCACTATATGTAAAAAAGGATATCATCACCTGCAAAGAAAAATCTTCAACCAAACATTAATAGATCAAATATAAGAAATGGATGATGTGCATGCATGGAGTCAACTAATCAGGTAGCAAATAAATTTGGCAATATATGCATTGATCTCAAAAATAAACAGATGAGAGAAGGTGTGAATGGGTCACAAAGTCCTGAAGATAGGAATTCACAGTGTGTGATAAAATATTGAACATGATGAAATAATAGCTACAGAATCAATGAAGTAGGATACTGAGGACAATTAAACTTTCCAGCTTCAACAAAAGTAATAACCTTGAACCTCCATTCGAGCATACATCAAGACGAACCTCTGATGCGATATCGTCAAAGAGAATACAATCATGTTATATATTTAAAAAGATAATGGATTTACCACACTCACTAGAAAGAAACCAGCCATTTAGATATATAAAGGAGAAAACATCAACAAATATTATCACAATGACTTAAATTCTTTTTAAGCAGAAAATACCTCACACTGTTTATTGGAAAATAATTTACTGATACTAATTTTATTAATTTGGTAAAATCTTCTCAGCCTGTTGCCTAAGAAGGGTTCTTAGATGAGTATTAACTGATTCAAGGACAAATCAATTGCCACATTAATGGATTAAAAACTAGACAAGTTAGAACACATAAAAGATGGTGCGATTATTCCCAACTATACTTCTATGATAATAAAAGAAACAGACTATGAAATTGTAGTAAATGATAACTTGAAGATCAAACAAATAGCATAATGAGGATACCACATTATCCACAAGAGTGGATGATCTTACAAACCTCTAGCCCCTCATCTTGCTCCCAGGAAAGTCCAGGACCATTGTACATATTTTTGATGAGCAATGTGCAAGATTTATCAGGGTGAAAGTGAACTCTACTACATCGTGATCCAAATCGACAAGCCCCTGTCTTAAGGTGAAATGGGCAATGAGCCTTGTCCTAGAAAGAAAAAAAAAGTAAGTCCAGAATGACAGTCAAATCCTAATATATATACTATAAAAAATTATAAATTATTTTCAGAAATTAATAGATGCTGAACAAACCATAGGGAATTATTCAGCATGCATACCTGCTCTGTACCAAAGTTTGGAACCTCTTGGGCAACTTTTTCAAGCACTTCTTGAGCAGAAACTGATGAGCCATCCATGTATGAAGCAAAAGCCACAGATTGTGGTGGTAGTGGATTGGATGTTGGTCGGTTATCATCCTATAATATAGTGAAGCTTTCAAAAAAATAAACAGTAATACCAATCACAACAAACTACTAAACAATTGGAGATGAACTAAGTCACTGACCTCTTCGGGTTGCTTTTTGCAAGTTCCCTTTGCAACTTTAACTCTTTTCTTCTTGACTATGATCTCATTTCCTTGCCAAATGATTTCAGCAGGCCCTTCTTCAATGTAATCCCATTCGTTGTCTTCATCCAACTCATTTTCCTGTGCATAGTGATGATTATTTTCAAGTATAATATTAAAGGCTTAAGAAAAGTTTAGCCACATTGTTCATGAATACAACTTCCGTCAGTCTTAAAGAGTGTAGTTTTCATTTATATGATCGTTCATATGCATGTTTAACAATCCAGTACACTATTAAATATAGCATTGAAGTTTGATATGTTAGTCAAATGAATACATCAAAGCATACAAGTTACATAGTCAATTCAGAAAGGCTTGTATAAAAAGGGCACTCAAGTAGTTCTTTACAGTAAAATTATATACAAGGAAGATCAAAAACTTGATTTAGAAGTTTATCGAGTCCGTTTGAGCATTGTACAATTAGTACACAGTATTAGCAAAAAAAAATCTACAAACAAATTCTAAAGGTCTAACTATAAGTGATGATTTCAATGAATAGATAAACAGGATAGGTTTCAATTTTCTTTAATGAATTTTGGCTAAACAATTTGTATCAATTTCCTCTAGTTGAGTAGGTAACATATTGAATTCAGTTGGGAGTGCAGCGATAAACACATTGAACACAGTATGGTGCAGTAAGACAAACTGAACAAATAGAAACAAAGAAGTCCAAAGAAGTTTACACAGTCTCCAGCCGAAGCAGAATCTAAAAGCATAATATTACCAAATAGAATGGAGAAAAGAAAAACCTTCTGTTCCTGCGCTTTCTCCAGAAGCTTCTTCCTCTGCTCTTCCTCCTCAGCCGCCTTCCTCGCAGCGGCGGCCTCCAGCCATTGCCTCTCCCTCTCCTCGAACACCGCCCGCTCCCTCTCCGCTATCTCAGCTTCTTCCTCCTCCCTGAGGCGCAACCTGCGCAGCTCTTCCGGATCAGCGAGCCGCGCCTCCTCCTCCTCCTTCTCCCTGATTGCAGCCTCCCTTCGCAACTGCTTCCGCTTCAGCTTCTTCACTGTTTTCCTTCTGTCCTTCCTAGTCTGACAGCAGTTCGCAGATGCCAGTGCATCATCAAGCACCGCCGATCCTGTGCCGGCGCTTTGCTCCGCCATCGGAGTGGAATGATCAACGAAAGACCGATCGGGTAGGGTTGGAAGGTACGAGCGTAGCCGAGATCGATGATTGGGCGATGATTGGGTCTTGGTTATGAAACCGAGCCAGCCTTTGGCAGCTTAATTAGGCCGAGCCGGCCTGTTAGCAATTGGGCCGATCAGCCTTTTGGTGGTTTAATTGGACCGATCCAACCTTATTTTCACTGGTATACTTGAAATGTTCTCTACCTCTTCCTCTAGGGTTCTGTGGAGGGTGATTCAGAGTTTCTTCAGTAAAGAATTGTGCAAAAGGTGGGTCCCGTCGCCCAGCCATGGAGAAGGATCAGCGGCCCTGGTGAAGATCTAGTTATCATGATCGCAACTACGGTGCAATATTTCATTGCACCATAGATCATGAAACTCACAGATCAAAGCCAGGAGGTATGTATTTCGAAGTTCCAATATTGATATATCATCATCTAGTGGTAGAATCCTCCCTTACTATCCTATCCCCCCCCTTGAAACTTCAAAACAATCATAGTTTTGCAAATTCAACAAATACATGTTTATGATGTAGGATATGGTACCATGTTCGTCACTACATAATCATGACCACTTGTGTGTCATTCATTATCGTTTGTTGGTGGGGATCACTCATACTGTCTATAAGCTTGGAAGATGTGGTTTCTTAGTTAATTTATTTCAGGTATATCGATCAAGAATCAGATCCATCACATATTTGCAAGAAGAACCAACCATGCCAATGTTAATTGACTTTTACATCATTAGAAAATTGGTAATTAAGGACTTAGGCAGTTGCTACTGCTCAAGCAAAGAAAGCTGCAAGAGGTGGTAAGCATAGCAGAGGTGCTCAGTAATGTAACATCTAGAGTGGAAATAGAGGTGAAAACTGAAAATTAAGAGATTTAGCAGCTTTTACATTTTTACATGCGTCTCTTAAGTTATGAAAGCCACCAGTATGAAGAGAGAACACTTGTCTTGCCATATAATTATATAAATCCCATTCAATTAGCAGAGACATTAAGGGTGGTTTATATGTGAAAGACCCATGTTTTTGTCTCCCGTGTCTTATGTTGCAAAATGGGAACCAAGATTTTTTTTTCTCGGCATAACAAATTGGATGACCTCACTAGTTATTGCCTTAATGTTGGAACTGGTTCATCTTTTCTCATTAATTTAGAGTGATCTTTGTATAGTGTTTGCTAGCGATTTCTTTGTTGACTAGGTGAAGATACTAATATTGGCAAAGGGTGACAAGAGTATGGATGACAATAGGGCAATGTTGACTTTTCAATTCTCATGTAAGTTGCTTCTATGAAAATAATTGTTTCCTGTCCTCTTTATTTTAATCTCCATGCGCTTAATTCTATTTTGGTATATTTCTTTAAGATTTTAGTAATTATAGACAATGGTGCATGCAATTCATAGTAGCATCCGTGCTTAAGTTTTGATCACATACAAACAAAATATTCTAGTATTAGACTGTTCGAGAGATCTATATCTATGTTATCTTATAAACCTGGTTAAAGAAATTAGCAGAGTATGCATCATTCTCCGACCTATGTTGGATTCTATTAGGAGTATCTGACGAAATATCAATCTATTTGTCCAATTCGGTGTCACCTCGAGCGCTGTGTCTGATGCGTGGAGCATAAATCAGGTCTGAGTATTAGAGGCTCCATCTAGTTGAAGAAGGGCAATTCTCAAAATAATGATAGAGGATATGACAATTAATCTTACGATCTCTTCATGTTACCTAGTTATGTTTTAATTTTGTTTCTGTGTGCAACTAAGAATCATATGGATTAGTCTACCAAGGGATAAAAAATTCTTGGTATCAAGTATAAGCCATCTTATAGATTGACAATGGAACAGTGTAGGAAGGCAACATACTTATTGTATATCGATTTGAACATCTATTGGATGCTTTCCTTCCACTAAAACATTAGGTTATATATCAAGCAAAAAACCAATACTTTCCAAATGAGTTCAAATTATATTCTGCTCACAATGCTAACCGGTTTGGTTTTTTTTTTCCTTATCTCAGATGAGCACACAAAAGAATTCTTTACCGAATTATTTGTCGAAAAGTCTGAAGCAGGTAGAGGGAAGAGCTGGAAAGTGCTTGTTACTATCAGCATTTCGAGATGTTCTTCGTGATTGCATTTATTTTATTGCCCAACTAGAACAAGAAGCTCTTTTTCTCATCTAATTTAATATGTTGTAAGATAATGCTTGTTGCAGTGAACCTCATTTAACATCCATTCATTTTCCTTTGGGGTACATAAAATATCACATGGGTTTAATTTGTATGTATAACTTGTTTCAACGAAAGATTGCAAAAGGGGATTACTCACGTAATTTACATAATATCCTTTTTAATGGACAAATATATTTATGGGGAAAATACCTTAATTAACCCTCTCTATTTTCTATGGAGTAGTATTTTATCTCCTTGTATTTAAAAAATAATACTTAATCTACTTTCATCAAAGTCAAATATGAAAAAAAATATATAAAATATAATTATGTTTTTTAATTTTTTTTTTTGATAATATTTAGAAGGAAACATATTGATATTGGATTGATGTAGAAAATAATTAATTAGGTTGGGTTGACTTTTTAATTATTAATTAATTGGATCGATGATGTAAGGAAGAAATATATATATAAAAGGATAAAAAAAAATATAAAAAACATCTAGTGATAGTATTCTTTGTCACTCGCTTGGATCTATGGTTGATGTCGGTACGTATGCAAAGTAAAACTTGTTATATGAGGGTTGGCATTGTCGATGTTATCCTTTTGATGGTCAAGTGAGTGATGAATTGAAATGTAAGACTCACGTGCATGTATGAGAAAGTAAAAGAACTCAAAGAAGACGAAGAAAATTTATCTACGCGTAAGAAAATAAAATTATATCTTCACTTATTTTCAGAGAACCTTATATAATCATGGATAGGAGTGGATCTAAAATTTTAAATTTAAGAGGAAATGGAAAAAATAATTATTATATATTGTATATGTTTACGTTGAGGGGAGGCGACCATGTCGTTGCCTCAAATTCATTTCTCTTTCATTCCCTATTCCTATACCCCATACATTTCTTATACTTAAAATTTGAGGGGAGGCGGTCGCCGGGACGATAAAAATATATATTTTAAACTACTTAATTTTATTTTATTAGTATAATTAAGTATTATTCTTTATAAATTGTTCAATGTTACATATAATTTATTAATTTCAACAGTCATTATGGTAAAAGGCGAATACGTAATAAATCAATAGTCATGTACTTATTAAAAATATCAAATAGGATTTTGAATTGTCTAGAATTAGTTCAGATATTAATAAAGAAAAAGAAGTGACGTTATTAATAAATTCAATATATTTTTTCCTCTTAAAATTATCAAAAAAAAAAAATCAGAAAGTTAAAGATATGATTATTTATTATTATTATTTTTCACATTTGACTTTGATAAAAGAAGATTAAATATTATTTTTAAAATACAAGAATAAAAGACTACGAGATAGAAAATAGAGAGAGGGGTTAAAGTTATTTGTCCTGTATTTATATTTAAAAAGCTATTTGTGCATATTTCTTGAACAATTTCTACATAATTCTCTGGATATTTTAAAAAAACACCTAAAATTTTTTAAGTAAATTTTATTTGGCACTTATTCCGAAGTTTTTTTTTTTTTTGATTGTTGAATATTGAAATCTTTTTTAAAATGATAAATATCGATCATAAGTGATAACTAAGTAGCTAAGTTTGTGTGAGAAGGAGAGTGTGAATGGGTTTGGCCGATTAGGGTTAGGGATTCAAGCTGACCTTTTTGAACACTCCAACGGGCCCTTCTTCGCCGATCTCAGGCCGCCGGCGATGCTGTCAACGCATACGTAGCTCTCCTCCGCTTCATCGTTATTCCTATGTTGTTCCAGGTATCTCATTGCCGGCAGTGTTTCTCGTCGTCTCCGTCTTGTGGGAATCGTTCTCGTGCCCTTTTTCTTCATTTCGGAAGTAAGAGGTTCGGGCAGGTGCTATTTGAAAATCGAGTGCAGTTTAGTCCCACATCGGAAGATTCAAACTAACTTCGATCCATTGTATACTTCGTTCGTTCACCAAGAGTTGTCTCTTCGGAGACATCCGATAAAATTGGAACGATACAGAGAAGATTAGCATGGCCCCTGCGCAAGGATGACACGCATAAATCGAGAAATGGTCCAAATTTTTTTTTCCTAACCTGCAATCGGCCCCTGAACCCTAGATTTTTTCCCCCCCTGTTTCTTCCATGTTTTGTTGTTTCAAATTTTTTTTTTCTAACCTGCAATCGTAGATTTTTTTTCCTCGTGTTTCTTCGATGTTTTGTTGTTTCTATTTAGATTGGATCATCCTTCTTTTTGAGTTCAAAACCCTACCTTGTGTGTTCTTTTTCATCATTGTTGTGCTTTCTGATTCTTATTCTTGGATCCTTTTCTTGAGTTCGTTTTACAATAGCAAAGTCTAATTGGAATATGGAAGAAGTAGATTGTGTGCTTTAGAATTATATCTTTATATAATGTCACCAATGACTGATAAATAACTAAAAACAGACCAAACCAAGAAGAAGAAAAAAAAACTGAATCTCATGTGAAACATGAAGTATATTCATATTTTGTTTGCTTCCAAATTTCTAATAGATTATGTTTGTATCTATCAAATGAGCTGAATTACTTATAGTTAAATTCTTGTTTTTCTTATGACAGATTGTAAAAGCTGGTGATCATTTGTAGTTCATTTGAAATAGAAGCTGCAGGACCACTCAGATTTGGAAACTCATTGCATCTCTTCCAAGGGACTTATTAAAAGGTGAATTTTAATTGGGAATGAATATTTGATTTCAGAAATTGTTTCATTTAGTTCATGCCAGCCAACTGCCAAGTAATGAAATAAGAAAAAGAAACTAAAAAAAAATGATATTTATCGATAGTGAATCAAGAGAAAGGTCAACCTAATATCAAAAATAAAAAAATGGATTGAATGAATAAAGAGACTTTTAACTCGCTTAAGAGAGACTTTCTTAGATGAAAGTACTCTTTCTTTTTTTTTTTTTTTTGATAATTCAGGTGTCCAAGTTTTGCCCGATTAATTCTGGAGGTAGACGACCTTCTCCCTAGTTGGCCTACCAGGTAAATCCGGAACCAACTTATGGATTCAAACTCTAGTCCCTCTTATTTGTTCCCCTAAATATTTTACCACCCGTGGGAGCCGAAAGCACTCTTTTTTTAGTTGTTCGTGAATTTTAGCTTACCGGCCGCCATTTATACTGGATTCTTCCATTGAGCTGCAATTAATAAGTTGATCTTCATCATTTTCCCATTATTTTTGTCGTTGTTAATTAAGCAAGTATTTCTTGCAACTGAGGTTATCTTGGTTAGCGATCTTTAATCCAGATTTATGGAGTTCTCTCATATTTGATTTTATGATCTATAGCTGTAGCATCATTCTAGCATAGATTGAATGTTAATGATGTTCATACGTGTCTGTCTATAAACTTGGAGCAAACTGGGACTTAACTATCTGTTAGTAGCTTCAATAACACATGCAAAGGCAGCCGATACGAAAGCATCAAGATCAGTTTTGTTTTATCGGAGTACTGATATGAAGATTTCTTATTTAGTCAATGTGCATGTTTAATGTTGCGTCTGCTAGTAGCCGCCCGTTATTTACCTCCTCCGTGTTGATCCTGGGACGGTTTGGCGCCTTTTGCCACCATGTTTAATGTTGCGTCTACTAGTTTATGAACAAACATCTATTCAACTAGGACTATAGGGGTTCTGGAACATGTTTGGATTCAAGAAATCAGTATACCATATCAGGCCAGGCGTGAAGATGACTTAAACTTGAAGTACATTGTTGATCTAAAAAGGAAAGCGAAGCTCTGTTTAACTGCTCTAAATTTTACCTTTCCGCGCGCGCACACGGTGGTTGTATGTTATTACTCTCTGACCAATTTGTTATGTCCATAGTGTCAAAAATTGGACCAGAAAGTTTAACTGAAAAGCTCCAAGTGACTAGCTCGTTAAAATTCTTTGAAATATTTGATACTTCTAAAAGTGTGAATTTTATTTATGATATTCTCTTGCTCGACCGATTAAACCATCAAATCAACAGATCCTTGATCCAATCTCCAAACTAATGCTTTCTCTATAGGAATGTGTATGATTTGATATTGAAACTAGGAGTGGTTGATTGAATATCAAGAAGGATGAACTTATTGCTCCCTTAGTTTAGTCACTACTTAAAAGCTCTACTTTTCTAGCTTCTACTAGATGTAATCCATTAATTGATTGCTTATGCTACATGAATGGTAATAATATATATCAACTAGCTTTTACTAGGCAAATGGCTCAATTGAATGAATGATACAAAGGAGTCAATCAAGTTAGGAGGTTTAATTTGATGATACATTTAGCCATTGGGAAGAAGTAAATCAGGTACCGAGCAGGCTCTCATGCATGACAAGGGCTGAATTCTCTACTTTAGCATACAATTACAGAATTTTTTTTACTGGTTGCAAATGTGTGCATTTAAACCATAAGCAAACCCTAACCAAAACAAACATCAAGCTCGACAGTTGCAAGCAAGGGAATAAGATTCACATTTTTGTCTGCGTCCAAGTTAAGCATGCATTGCATTATTCATCACGATTCACGGCAGCAATCAGTCACTCTGAGTAGAAGTTCTGTAACTCAAACAGAATAGATTTTACAATTCCTAAATCATTCAATAACTTTAAAAGACCTACTTGCAAAGGTGATACTAAGATCAACATTAGTGGCAGATGCATACTTACAAGTTGAGAGCGTGGAGTGCTAATTACGATCGACTTTAAGGTCGCTTTGCTTTAATTAAATTGCTGTTTTAGTTAATCTCAATGGCTTTATTATTGTTCCTAGTTTTCTAGCATCTTTCTTTTCTTAATATGGTAACTAAATCTCTGTTAACTATGAGCAGATAAGATCGGAGTAGTATGTCACCTAGGAGGCCATCACTGGACACTATATTCGGCAAATTCTTTTCGGCTTTGCCCTATTGATTCACTGTCTATCATCAGGCAACTCCATATTGAATGGTGCAACGAAATCAAATGGAGGGAAATCCGATGTGAACATGATTTCCTTAGGCATCACTCTGTTGCTTATAAATTTGTGCTATGGACTATCCCTATCACTTACCTAGTCCACCTGATACTCAATTGACGATTTGTAGCATCGTCGGCTTTTAGTTATACAGCAGAGATCATGCTTTCTCTTGCGGCAGTTCTCAAAATGGTTTTTGCTTTGAAGTCACTGCCTCAACTCACCAATATAATAGTTGCTTGATTCTGTCGCGAAACCTTTGTTTTTCCAATGGTGTGTTTTGATGAACAAAGTGTTCGATGAGACGTCGGATTTTGCCTATATTTGTTTTATGATTTTGGCACTATTGCTTCATGGATTCCTTCTATAGTTGAGGCTCTGATGGGTTATGGCTATGGCTAATGAGAGAGTCAATTAAGTTATCGTGAAAATTTGATGAACACATAAGGTGTTCTTGATGAATTTATGTTCAACTTAACAAGCTTCTGAATCAAGTGGAATTGAAAACAAATTTAGCATCTTCGCCGAGTAGGAATTGAAGTTCCACAAGAGCATCTTCGCTGATAGATGTTGGATGTGGTGTACTAGTAAAGCACTCAATAAGAAGATCAGAGTTCAAATTTCAAATGCGATATGTTTTGAAAGTCAATTTCCGAGGGCGAATAGATCGTGCTATAAATTTATTCGGTAGGCAGGCAAATCACGAGGAACACTGAAAGACAAAACTGATAAAAAGAAGGATGGTAAGCTATCCAAGAAAACTCCTAGGGCATGCAAAACCTAGCAGCCACACAAACGAAGCAGTCAGAGTCCAGGAGAGTGTTGGAGCTTTCTTTTGATAGTCCACCGAGGTCATGCCTAACCACCAGTCTCTCTCTAGGAAAAGGATCTCCCTTAACTCCAAGAAACAGCCATGCCCACAGCCCATCCTGTACTGTCATAGTGGCCATATAATACGATGGTCCCAAAAGGTTTGACATAAGACATTTCTGTGTAATTACTACAATGAAATAGAACAGTTATAGACTAATCATGATAAAATGAAAACTATGTCTTTTGAAGAAATTTGAAAGTTAAGTATGCCTTTTGAGAATTTTATAATTTTAAATGTGTCTTTTGATCAATTATTATTTTGTATTTAACGAAGTTGTTTTAAGTAAAGCATTTGCAATGAGCCTTGTGGAGAGTGATGTTGGGATTGCGATGATGAAAGGGGAAGTTAATAAGATAGTTACTTAAATTCGCAAATCTCTTAGATGATTAGTTTCTTATGATTTGAAATCCTATTTAGAAGAAAGTAAGCTATGGGAAAAAAAAAATAAGGAAGGATAAACTTTAATCTTCCTTATCCATGATATGAAAGAATTTTTTATACTCTAATTTGGAGGGTAAGAAAGGGTAAGAGGAAAAAAAATATTTTTAAATTTTATCCTTGTTTTATTATATTAATTCTAAAAATGATTATTTTAGTTATTTTTTGTGTTGTGACGAAAAACAGTCGCACTTCGTCGATGTCGACTTTGATATCGACTTTAATGTCGACGTCGACGTCGATTTTGATGTCAACTTCGATGCCTATATCAACTTCAACGTCGATGTTGATTTCGATATCAAAACCAACTCCAATTTTAAAAAATGAATTATAATTACTTGAACATGTAAGTCTTAACCGATAAATGTATTTAAAATATATTAGGTTATTGAACGCGTAAGTTTTTAACAAAAGTGATGATAATTTTATCTTTATATATTTAACCTTCATTACACTCACTTACTTCCAAACACGAATATACATGTTATATTAATGAACCTTCTCTCCCTCCCAAATAAAAAGAATATAAATACTTTACTTCTCCTTCATTTTCTTCTATTCCCCTTCTAATAATAAACTTTCGCTCATTCCATCTAAACAAAGGGTTAAATTACAATCAATTTTACAGAAGTATAAGACTAATAATATCAAATATCAATTAAAACTAACAATACCTTCATGTTCGTAAGTACGTGACACGGTTCATTTGATCCTTTCTCTGGACCGATCTAATTTATAAATATGCAATTAAAGTAATAAATTGAATATAACGATGTCAAAAATCAATCCGATCGATTAATCTGATCCAAGTCGATCTAGACAATATCAAGTCAGGGTTGAAAGTTTTTAGATTTAGATTAAGTATTTTTGAGTTGTGTTAGGATCGGATTGATTTCGGATTAATTTAAAATTTAGAAGTTTTTTTCAGAATCGAATCAAATTTTGTTTAGAAATTAAAAGGCTTGTACGTTAATATGATCAGAATCGAATCAAGTTAGGGTTGAAGGTTAATATGATAATAATAATAATAAAATATTGACATAAATTAAAGAATTATAAAAATAATAATAATAATAATAAATCAGATCAGTTGGATTATTCGGATTTTAGATTTTTAGATTGTGTTAAATTAAATTCAGATTGAATTTTTTTAATATAATATTCTCCTAATTCACTTGGGCTATGTTTACTCTAGAGGGTGGATGAGGAAAGGAAAGGAATCAATGATAGAAAGTTATCTTTGGAGGAAAAGAAAAGAAAGGGTGAAGAAATCTTTTCCTTTGCACACTTGTTTATCTTGATAGAGGAAGGTGAATACTTATGATGTAATTTTGTAAATAAAAAAGGGTGCACGCGTCATTTTTTTTGGTACATAGTGTAATTTTGTGAGTTAAAAAGGATACATGCGTCATTTTTTTTTTGTATATGGTGTAATTTTGTGAATGTAAAAGGGATACATGCGTCATTTTTTTTTCCATCCGTTGCTTTCCATCCGATTTTGAGGTGATTGATTTTGGCTCCAAAATTATCCGCGGATGGATTACATTACTTTTCCTTCGGAAAATTTTAATGAAGTAAACGACAGAAACTTTTCCACCGTGGAAACTTTTCCTTAGTTTTACTTTCCACTCTCCCAAGTAAACAGAGCCTTAATCACCTAAACTGACACCTCTAATTGCAATATGAAGCGAGCATTCTTTAGCTACGGCAATATTAGAGGTGCTTATAACATTCTATAAATAATTAAAAATAATAATAATCTTAATTAGTCTCATTAATTATTTCTGGAGTGATCAGTTTGATCCCACGAAAGTTTTCCACCGACCACCAGGATAAATCGGGAAGCGCACGTCAATTCAGAAATCCAACATTCTTTGATTACGCCCTCCATTTGGAGGAAATTTTTTTACAAATACATCGTAATTGAAGTTCAAATCGTGAATATTTAAGTGACTATTTGAATATCTTATCGTGACATCGTGACCCCGGGAACCTATAAATAATTTATAAGTCGTTACAAAGAGAAGCTAAATTCTAATAAATTTTCAAAAATTGTATTTATTTTCTTTTTTTTAAAAAAAAAATACATCAATTCTAATGGGGTTTTCTTAAACGGTTCAAAGACAAATGTTAAGCGGAAGAAAACAAAATTAATAAATTATGAAAAGTGGGGCCCACACAATCCATAAATTTTAGCTGTCATGTGATTATACGAATAATTTCATAAGGGGAAAATGAAAATAAAAAAATTACCTATCATTTTTGGAAAGAAAACATGCCCCACGAGAAATAGTAATACTCGTGCACTGTTTTTTTTAATCACATGGTGATTTTATTAACTAAATAATTAAATAACAAAATGAGAAAAAATACATAAATTAAAAGAACACGTTTTATTTATATTATTAAAATATTTTTTATTCTATTAAACAATTTTAATAAATAGTAGTTTAAAATATAAGATGTTATTTTAATAATTTTAAAATGAACAATGCTTTTAATAGATATGGATAATGAAGGATTTTTTTTAAAAAAAAAACTATCTGTAGAAAATTAATTAAATAATAAAGTGAAGAAAATTCTGTTGTAATCTTATTTATTTAATTAAATAAAATTAAGTGAAGGGAAAAAACGGCATCGGTGACCGACTCTCACCGTTACTTTCCCTGTCGCTCGAAAAAATCTCTTACTTTTTTGTCGCTTCCTTTTTCACAGTCGCCAGTCTCTTCCTTCCCCACCCAAATCGACGCTATAACTCCTCTTTTTCTTCCAATCCCTAGCCCGGCCTCCTCGACATCGCCGCAAGGCTGTTGGCTGACGGTGGGACGTTGGAGGCATTGGAGTTCTCGCAGACCAGAGCTGTGATTATGAGGTGTGGAGGCCTGCTTGCTTCGTGGTCTGGAACCGATTTCAGTTCTCCTTTGGTTTGATTTGGCTGAAGGAAGAGCAGCAGAGCAGTGCGCGAGGCGCAATATCTTTGCTAGGTTTTTCTCGTTTTCTTTTTCTTCTTCCTCTTCTTCTTCAGTTGAAAGATTATTTCCAAAGTGAAAGGATTCTTGCAACGGAAACTAAAAATCGTATTTTGATCTGCTGATCCGGAAAAAAAATCGTTTTTATTTTTTTATGGATCTACTTGCTTGTTGGTCAGGCTAAGAAAGCGTCGATCGCCAGGAAGGTGATGCTTGGTTGGTCGGGCGGAGGGGAGGAGGAGGAGGAGAGAGGTCTTCCATGAAGGTACTGTGCGATGTATGCGAGAGGGCGGCCGCGGCAGTAGTTTGCTGCGCGGACGAGGCAGCGCTCTGTTGGAACTGCGACGAGAAGGTCCATGCCGCCAACAAGCTCGCCGGGAAGCACCAGCGAGTGCCTCTGCTCTTCTCCAGCTCCAACTCTGATTTGTCTTCTTCTAATTCACCTTTGCGAATCCCGACTTGTGATATCTGTCAGGTTGGTTGATCTCTCAATATTTTGCTATTTGCCACAGTCATGATCGATGGTTATTCTCCATGCCTTTGGCGCAGAGTTCTCTAGTTTGGCAAGTGCTAATTTGGTGCTTTACATTGCATATTTTTTAGTTTGATATCTATCGATTTTCTTAAAACAAAATTATCTTGGTTTCTTTCCTTGAAGTGATAACTTTGCTTAATCAAACTTCATTGTTTCATATCATCCTTTGTTAAGACTTTTTCCTCTAGTCATGCTTAATGGTCCTTTTGACATCCTTTGCCAAAGAGTTATGTTGTACCAATTTAAACTACTTCGATAGAGACCCACATTACCCTGTCCCATGCCACCCACATGAAGTGGATGGGATGTAATAATCATAATTGTCGGTGGGGCGGGGCAGAGATGGAGTGAGTATTTTTCTCCCCTTCCCTATCGCATTTTGCATGACTTGCTCTTAAAATTCTAGGTAACTTAGTATTTCTAGTTCTTTAACTCCTCTAATCTCGCTCTCCCTCATCATGCCCCACTAGTCATGTGGATCAGAAGTGTTTGTATGTGCTAATCTTGCACTTGTGGCAAGACAGCATTTAAAATTTTGATATGTTTGGTTTCTCATTTTATTTCGGTTTTATTTTTAAGAAAATCGAACTGTTTCTTAATTATTTTTTAGAAGAAACAATTTATTTGGTGTAACAGTGCATGTATTTATATATTCCTTCAAAAAAAACTTAGATGCTTCCATCTTTTGCAAAGATTCAGCCTTCATTCTTGATATTTTTCCTGTTTTCTCTTTTTTAATTATCCAATGTACTTGGATGGATGTTTTGTCTTATGACTCGTACCTTGATAATGTTAGGCAACTCGTCTTTGAGGATGTTAAAGTTCAATATTTATCAGCTAAGATCAGGATTTTCAGCCATGTTCTTTGCATGCTCTTTATTTTCGAGGTTACTTCATTTTGGTGTGGTAGGTAAGAAGTCATTTGCCTAGCCTCTTTGATTGATAGGTCTTCGTCTCCTTTTAAACCTCAAGTACAATTCTTTTGGCTCGCTACAAAGAGGCAATCAGCCTTCACGTTTTAAAATCTAAATATTTTCCTTTGAAAGGAAAACATGAATTCCTTTGCGTGATGATATTAAGCTTATGGAAGTTCTAAGATAGTTACTGATAACATATAAGTAAACCTATTTAGGCTGATTTTGTTTTCAGACATGAACTTGCGGTAGACTAAAACATAGTTAAAAATTCAATGTGCCATGTTGAATTTAGATGAGTTAATCAGAAATGAAATAAGAAAAGGAAAATAAGGGTCTATTAAAGCTGTTCATGACAGCAAGTGGCTTCGTAAATACTGTCCTGTGTCTAGATAGGCAGTTGGCAGAAATAAGCCTTCATAAATACCGTTGACAAAAGGTTGCATAACTCGACTACCTTCTTGGCGAAAGCATCTGCTCAATTTTCATTTTTGTGTTGGTGATATTACTAACAAAGAACAGTTACTGCAACTTCGATTGATCATATTTAAGAGAATAATTGAGATGGTATGACCATGCTGAAATATGCAACCAATACATTATATTGATCAGTTGAATCCACTAAAGGCAATGTGAGACATAGGAGACCAAAGGAAATTCTAGTTTATATAAACTAAATTTTCTTCGAGATCCAAATGTGGTAGACCCTAAGAGTTCATACTGGTATAGCTTATTGTTGTCAGCACAAACTACCTTTTCTTAGGCGATGTGTTCAACACCATGTTGAATGTTCCATGATGGTTATTTGATTCCCCTTATACTTTTGTTAGTTGTTAACTTTCTTGCAATTCTGTTAGTTGTTTCTGTATCGGCACTACTCTTAATTTTGTCGTGGCAGATGGAACTACATATGAAAGAACATTTGGCTTTTATCACTGAAACTACTAACTTTTGGTATTGCATTGCAGGAGAAACCCGGGTACTTCTTCTGCTTGGAGGACCGAGCACTGCTGTGCCGGCAGTGCGACGTGGGCATCCACACAGCCAGCCCTTACGTGTCATCGCATCAGCGTTTACTGATCACCGGTGTGAGAGTTGCACTTGAACACCATCTTGCTAGTGATGGTAACAAGAACAGCAGCTGCAGCAATGGCAACAACACGAGTAGCAACAGTAACAGCAACAGCAACAGCATCCCGCGAACACCAGTGGTCTCGGCCTCAGCCGATTCCAGTGCCAACAAGAAGCTTCCGGAGGCCACACCAGGGTACGCTGTGGAGGAGGGTTCAAGGCCGCAATGGCCATGGAATGACCTTCTCGACAACTTTGAATTCGATCCTTACGGGTTTTCAGAGCCCGGTTCCTCAAGTTGAAATTGATTGAGGAACAATTCATTCCTCGGTTTCCTTCAGCAAGTAAAATAAGAGTGATAGCCGAGTGACAGGCATATTAAAGTGTTCGTCTAAGATTGTTCTATTTAACGTCATTGTCTTGTTGATTCTCATGGTTGATATCGGTAAATTCGAATACTGGTGACTCAAACTGATGATTTATTGACCCTCTATACTAAGTTTGGTCGATCTACAATGATTTAGGTTGACTTACTAGGTTAGGTATTTGTTGGACAATCCATGGGAGATAATTAGAGATTTTTAGCTAAATAGAAATTACATAAAATTAATATTAGCTTATCTAGTGAGATGATCTGAGCATATATAATCTTAGGTTGTTTGTCTTGAAAGTTAGACCGAGCTATTAGGTTTTTCGGAAGATGGTTGATTTGTATCGTTGAGTCTCAGTCGAGTTTGAGTTGTAAGTCAAGTTAGCCGAATGCTCTGAATGTCGAGTCTAGATGCAAGTTGTCCGAGTGAATGTCGAGTTGAAAGGTAGGCCGAGATATTAGGTTTTTCAGAATATGGTTGATTTGTATCGTCGAGTCCCAGTCAAGTTCGAGTTGTAAGTCAAGTTAGTCGAATGCTCTGAGTGTCGAGTCTGGATGCAAGTTGTCCGAGTGAATGTCGAGCAGAAGTTGAGTGCTCTCGAGTGGATGCCGAGTGGAAGCTGAGTGCTCTCGAATGGACGCCGAGTGAAAGATGAGTACTCTCGAGTGGACGTCGAATGCTCCCAAGTGGGCGTCGTCGAGTGCTCCCGAGTGTATGTCACCAAGTACTCCTGAGTGGATGTCAAGCGGAAGCCAAGTGCCCTTGAGTGGAAGAAGGGTCCGGATTGTCGAGTTGGGAAATGAAGATGTCGAGACCTACTTTCAAGCAGTTTTCTTGAAATAGATTCGCCTAACCTTCGGTTGTACTTCGAAGTTCTCTTGAGTTGTCTATTTCTCATGATACAATGGCAGACTATGATCTCCACCAAGTACTAATGGTCATGGGGCATTGAGGACATACTCGATTGCTATCACAGGTGAATATGCCAAGTGAGTGCATGACAGAGAGAAAAAATGGGGAACGAAGATGGAAAGATTTGTTTAAGTGTTTGCTCTGTGTTCTCCGCTAATGACCTCCTTATAAAGGAGCTTAGCCTTTAGTAGTAGTAAATGGTCGAATAAAAGTCATTTAATGTCATTACTGTTGGTGCAATTAGCTTCCAAGGTTTTGATGTTTGACAATGTACCTAAATCTAGTCAGTTTGAGCAAGGGTTGATCCAAACAAGACTTGATATTTGGAAGAGAGAAATCTAGTTAGGACTAGAGGTTAAGCAAGGGGAAGCCTGGGTAAGTGAAGTCAGACAATAGAAGCTCTAGTGAGTGAAGTTAGGTGATGGAAGTCCTAGTAAATGAAGATAGACAGTGAAAGTCCTAATGAGTAAACGTAGACCCTAGTAAGTAAAGCAAAGTGGTGAAAGTCCTAGTGAGTAAAGCTAGACAGTGGAAAATCCTAGGGAAGGTAACATTAGGTAATGAGAAGTCTAGGAGGAGTAAACTCGAAGCATGAAGTATAGTAGGTCAGGTAGACTTACAGGAGTACGACTTAATACTAAAGGATTGACCCTTAGATGATAGACTTGGAGGAGGGACCTCCAAGTAAAAGGTAAGCTTAGTAGGTTAGATATACTTACATGAGTGCGACTTGATTCTAAGGGATTGACCTTTAAGTGGTAGACTTGGAGGAGGGACCTCTAAGCAAAAGGTAAGCCTAGTAAATTAGGTAAACTTACAGATATATGCTAGGTTGCATGTTTATATTTTGTATAGTTGTTTTGCAGGAACTTGGGGTTGGAAGCAAAACAGAGAGCAGAAAGACGCAAATGGGTGAACGGGATTTGACTCGGATAGAACTGGACCTAAACTGGTTCAGTAAACTGAACCAGCGGTTTGGTCGACCTACTCGGTTCGGTCTTAATTATTGAGTTATGAAATGTTGACATAGAAGATAATATGGCAAAAGATCTAGTTCATCTTTATGATTCGGATGAGGATAAGGATAAGCCAGATAATATAGATAGAGATAAGACTTTATTCAGATAAGACTTCATCCAGATAAAAGTTGATCCAGATAAGGATATGATCCAACTCTATAAAAGGAGACGAAGACTCTATGTTTAAGAAATTCATTCTTTATTCTACTCTTCATCGCTGCGCTCAAAATAATGTACTATGAAGCTTTACGACTGGGGAAGCTCAAAGAAGGGTGTGTTGCGCTCATGACTTCTAGATCAAACATAATAATTTATTTGCATTTTCTGTTTACAGGTTGTGCTTATTTTTTTATATCTTATCTGTGCTTGTACTCTAATCTGTAAGACGGATTTCTTCGCCTCCAGAAAGTTCCGGAAAGGAGACCACTAGTGGATGGACGCCTCCCGTGTTTAGGCCTTGAATGTACTAACCTTGGGGTTGGGAACCAAGTAAATTCCATGTGTTCTATCTTATTATTTTATTTATATATTCTGCTGCATACTAACTCTGATAGAACAAACATATGACAAAATGAAAAGAAAGTAATGAATCAAGATTCACCCTCCCTTCTCAACTGCACCGATCTTACAATTACTCGCCAGCCATTACTCCTCATCAATTTCAATCCGATGAAATTAATCTCAATTAATTGACCGGTTCGACATTCGACGCATGCAGGTCATGCTCGTACACAAGTCAATATGGCTCAGTACAATCCAAGATCTAGATCTGTACCCCTGCACACCCACAGGTAAGAGAGAGTTTCTCCCTATGCATCTGTTCACATCATCATTGCATGTGCAACAATTTAAACCAATAAGCTTGCCATGAGATTTCCAATGTGAAACTAAAAGTCTCATTCACAATGAAACTGCCTTCTTCCTTTCCATTTATTTATAACAGTACTTTCCTCGGTGTTAGGTTGTCCGAAGGAAAAGGATAGGTTAACTTAAACACATAATCAATGAGCATTTTTTTTTGGGATAATTCAGGTATGGAAATGATGCAGGTATATAAGCAAGTCATGTGGCGAGAGGGCTTTTTGGTCTTTTCCACCTCCTCCAACATAGGGGAGGCGATCTCCCTCACTTGAGGATGCCACCACCATCCTTCGTAGCCCCATGCTCCTCTCTGTCATTCACCATTTCTCGCATCACGTGGGTGCCCTAGATCGTCATCGCCTCGCCTCTCCTCCTTCTCCCTTACCACGCCCGATCGCCGACGTTGCCCCACAGCCCATGTAAAGGTCGACGTCGCTCCACAACCCACACAAGGACCGGCGGCGCTAGGACTCCCCATGCGAGAGTCGGCAATGCCAGGATTTGTCATGACACCGTAGCCTCCTCCTCGAAGATGCCGCTCCCTCAGGGAAGAGGAGGCAATCTCCCTCTTCCCCATGTCGTCTTCCTCGCGGACCTCTGCACTAGTGCTCCACGACAACGACGTCGCCTCCTCTCTTCTCACACCATGAACCAGATGCCATTGCCTTCTCCCTCACACTGCCTCATCTCTGTCACTGCCAAATCTCCTCCCTCTCCTCTCCTCCAAGCATCGCCTCAGCCGGCCACACATCTCTCCCCATTGGAGCCTCTAGGAACGTCGACAACGATGATGCCGCCCTCCACACTGCCAACCATTAACCTCCCCAACGGATGCCTCACCCTCATTTATAGCCGATGAGTCCTCGTCAACAGTCGCCCCCGCACGCACTTCTCCCTCCAAGCCTATGTCTCTCTCAAGCCATCGCTCTTGAAGCATCGACAATTATGCCCTCGCGCTCATCACCTCCTGGTGCTACAATTTCCTCAGCCTCAACCTCCTCAAGCTCTGGGCTTGCCGCAACCTAACCGAGGCAGACATGATCGCCTTCGGTCGCTGCTCAGCCCCCATAAACTATCAATCGACTCCTATAGCTTAGGCGCACAGAGCATCGATGTTGTTCTCCAAGGATGCCTCCTCGAGGAGCTCTCCATCAAGCACCTCCACGACCTCCACTAACTCACTGCCATGCATCCGCTCTGTGCCCTTTGACTTCCCTAATCGGCACCTAGCTCTTGCCTCCTACCTCTAGCTCAACATCCTTGATTGCCCCCTGTTGGCCCCTAGCTCCGTGCCTCCTACTTCCGGCTCAGCATCATTGACTAGCCCCCAATTGTCTCTCACTCCATGCCTCCTACTTGCAGCTCAACACCTTGACCAGCCTTCAGTCGGCCCCTGGCTCTGTGCCTCCTACCTCTGGCACAATCCTTGATTGGCCTAGTCAGCCCCCAACTTTGTGCCTTTTACTTCTGTTGGGACCAAAATGTAGCTAGAGGGGGGGGGGGTGAATAGCTCGTTGCGCTCCTCATGCTCTTCATTGCTTGTTTCTTTGTTCAATGATATGCAGCGGAAATACAAGAAATAATACATACAACGCTAACACAAAGGATTTACTTGGTATCCACCTCAAAATGAGGTGACTAATCCAAGGATCCACACACACGAGCACTCTCCACTATGAAAACATTTCTTTACGGTAATCACCGAAGGCGGAGAAGCCCTACAACACTCTCAATACAACAAGAAACAAAAAGAAGCAAATATAAGGGAAGCTTACACGGTTTACACAAGAAACCCTAACCCTAGCTTCTTCTTCTTGCTGTAGATCCGCCTCTTGACTTGGAAATACCTCCAAGAACCTTCAAGATCTAGCGGTGAGAACTCTGTGGAGAAGCTCTGGAATCGCTGTGAAGATCGGAGCTGAACAATGCAAGCGTTGGCGGAGAAAGAGCTCGACAACGGCTTTATTCTGCGCTAACGGTTGAATCTCAATCGATTGGATTGCTCCCAATCGATTGGGGAGGCTTTGGATAGATCGACTGATCGATCCAGAGCGACTCTGTGCTCTCTGGGAATTGCCTGGATCGATCGACCGATCGATCCAAGGCTTATTGCGCGAAATCGCAGCTCCCAATCGATCGGCTGATCGATTGGGAGGCTTTCTGTGCGATTGGCGATTCTCCCCAATCGATCCATTGATTGATTGGGAGGTTCTCCTTCCAAAGGACTCACCCAATCGATCAACCGATAGATTGGGCATGAGCCAATTGATCCGTTGATCGATCCAGTCCATGTGAGACTTGCCAAATCAAGTCCAAACATCCCTCAAACCAATATACGATCCTCCATGACCTATCGGTACATCATGCCTAGCTTCTGGTCACCTTGTCCTGCTAGGACTCCCTTACCAAGTGTCCGGTCAATGCCTTTGACCCACTTGGACTTCCACCAGATGTCTAGTCAACCTTGACCCATCTGGATTTACTCGTGCCAAGTATCCGGTCAATCCCTTTGACCTACTTGGACTTTTCTCCTCGTGCAAAATGTCCTGTCATCCTTGACCCACTTGGACTTATCAATACCAGGTGTCCAATCACCCTTGATCCACCTGGATTTCCCTTGCCTGATTTCACTCACTAGGACTTCCCTTCTGCCTAGCTTCACTCACTAGGATTTTCCATCTGCCTAGCTTCACTCACCATGACTTTTCTTTCTGCCTGGCTTCACTCACCAAGACTTTCCACCTGCCTAGCTTCACTCACTAGGACTTTCCACAACTGCCTGTCTTCACTCACCAGGACTTCCCTTCTGCCTAGCTTCACTCACTAGGACTTTCCACAACTGTCTGACTTCACTCACCAGGACTTTTCACCTGGCTTCACATACCAGGATTTTCCAGTCAAGTATCCGGTCAATCCCTTTACCTACTTGACTCTCCTTCACAATCTTACCACATGAACAATCGCACCTGCAATTTCCATGTCTTGTTTCCATGTATTGTCAAACATCGAAACTCAAACATCAAGACTCGAGCTTGACCCAATTCAAGCCTAGTCAACTATTTGGACATCTGGCTCAGCGCCTTGGTCATCCCTATTTGGACACCCTGATGTACACCCCACTCCTTAGTGCTCTAACAAATCCCACTCATGTGGGCTAAGGTACACATACTTTTACATACGACTACATACATGCATTTACTATAGTTCATATTCTTCATCTCCCCTGTCGGTGATTGACAGGACACCCCACCTCCATTCTAACCCTCTCCTACCCTCTTATACTCCCCAAGGGCTTTCCAGATAATTCGGCTCTCTTTGTAGTGCACGATGACTCCCTTCTACAGCTCCGCATGCATCTCC
Organism: Zingiber officinale; assembly: GCF_018446385.1. Taxonomy (NCBI): domain Eukaryota; kingdom Viridiplantae; phylum Streptophyta; class Magnoliopsida; order Zingiberales; family Zingiberaceae; genus Zingiber; species Zingiber officinale. Next base: position 26,363,477 of record NC_056003.1, read on the forward strand.
GATGGGCCCACCTCCCTCCAGCTCATAGTGACTCCATCAACATAGAGGATAATTTGGCCTTATCTTCCTCTAGATCATGATGACTTCATCAACATCAGCAACACCTCACTAGTTTCCCTCACGGATAGAGGTCCTTTCTTTATCTTCCCCAATGATCTTTGAGGAGAAATGCATGTTGGTAGGTTCGTTGATTGGTGAATTAACCATCCACAATATTTTGGCTGGAACAGCAGGCTTTAGGTCGGACTACTCCTGGAGGTGGGCGGCATTCTCTTTGGTTCGCCCACTAAGTAAATCCAGAAGTGCAAGCGACTCTAACATGGAAGCCCAACATCATCAATAGTTCGAACACCGCGAACATATGATATATATGTCCTGCTAGAGAATCGAACCTTTATTGCATCGTTAATTGTCCTATTACTTATCACTGTGTTGTGCCCGGATGCCTAAATCAATCAACTCTTTGATTGATACATTTATGTTATATTGAATTAATTTCCATGGATGTAGTTGAGTTGGTACTCGAGTGATATATTTGTGCCTCTATAGGGATTTTCAGTTGGCTAGAGGGTGACAGATAGCCTATGATAGTACGTGTAAATTCCCGACGGACGCATGTTTCCTAAAAAAAAAATCTCTCTCACCCCTTAATCGCTTGGCGATCATTTATAAACTGACCCCATGATTTATTTTCCATTATATAACTTAGGGATAGACTATGAATAATGTTTGGGATGATCATAATCATCTTTACTACAATCGAGTGGTATATTTGCATCACAAGTTATATTGAATTAATGGTGTTGTTAAGATGACAATGTTATAACATCTAGTTTGATGATATTATTTGAAGAGTGTTTGGTATTGTTAACGTAACGATGTTATAACATTTATTGTGATTATGTTATTTGAAGAGTCGTCTAAAATAATAGTCGACAATAATAATCGACTTTCGTGATATAGTCAATGACGTTTAATAAACGTTGTTAGTTATTTTTGCTAAGGCTTTATATCAGACGCGATCCTCTGGTCCCATCTGCTCTGGTTTGCTCCTGGACCAGGGGCAGTGATTGAAGGAATTGAATGGTCCCCAGCTGTTTAGCAGATGAGGACCATTAAATCTCTCCAATCACTGTAGTGGAGCAAGGTCTGGTCCGCTAAATGTGGACCAGAGGATCCCTGCTCGCTTTATATATGAAATTAATTTTTTAGGTAAAAAATCAAAAGAGGTGTCCGTTTTATCTTTTAAGTCAAAAAGACATTTCATCCTATTATAAAATGACACAACTATCTTTCAGTACTAATTCCATTATTATTATACTTATATTTCCCACTTAAATCTTAAACTGGTTAGGTGCATTGTAAGAGTTATAAAATTATAATTGTTATAATAGTTATAATAACTATGGTCTCATAATTGCTACAATTGCAACAGTTGTAGCTTATAGTTGTAGCACCTAAGGTTTCATTGCTATTATAACTACAACAGTTATAGCAGCTAAGGTTTTATAACTGCTACAATTATAATAATTATAGCACATAAGATTTTATAACTACTATAACTATAACAGTTGTAACAGATATGATTTCATAACTGATACAACATAGAAAGTAATCTTAATAAAGAGGACTAAAATTCTTTGAAGCCTCTGAAAAGACTTTAAACGATAGTTTTTGGACCAACTGTTATGATAACGAATGTAGATCTCTGAAAGTGTTTTGATTTGATATATTATACGTCCTGTGATTCAATCCAAGTCAAAAATTATAACCTCTCAAACCTTACTTAATATTTACTGTGTAGTAATTATAAAATCGTAACGACTATAATTGTATAATAATTTAGTTGTAGTAACTATGAAACTATAATTATTATAATACTGGTTTGATTCAGAATTTAGATGAAAAATATAAAAGATATAATAATAGAAATATTATAGTGAAAGACAATTGGTTAATTGTATATGGATGGAGTGTGTTTTTTTTTTAATAAAATATCAAAGATGCGCTCTTTAATTTTTTTTTACCTTGATTTTTTAAGATATATTCAAATGTGATAGTATTATTAGCTATGTTCAGAGTCTGAGTTAGCAAAGATGTGCCCACGATAAAATATCTTCCAGACTGGTGTGGCTGCTATTTCCACCATTCTGGAAGGGTTGTAGGACTAAATGAAATAATAAAATTGATCATATAATAAAGGTATAAAATTTTCAGCCTTAACATTGATTGGGTAAAATTGAAAATTTATTTGAGTATATCTTTCTTTATATCTTAGTTATCTGTACTAAAAATTAATAGGCATCCATAGTTTATCTCTTATGTATCAACCTAAGGATAGATTGACAGGTGTTGAGGTGAGTAAATCACTTTTTGTTATCACATGGGTTAAAATTGAAAATTTACAAAAAATAAAAAAAAAAATATGAGATTATGGTTGGGATTTTTGAAAGATATTGAAAAAAAATAGATTAGGTGTTATAACATATAATTAAAATAATAATTATAGAAAATCTACGACAAATGAATTAAAAATACTTTAATGTTAAAACGGATTTTTTTGTAAAAAAAAACTGAATAAAAATAAATTTAGAACTTTGAAAATTATGGCCCAAATTGAATACTTGAGGCCTTCATACTCTTCTTTTATTACAAATTGCCAAAATAAAAAAAAAAAATACTTGAAAACAACATCGTGTATCTTATCTATGAATCTGGCCCTTCCAAAATAACACATTTCAGATGATATTAAATTTATATTTACAATCTAAATTCTGACCATGTACTTAAGCAGAGGCGTAGCTACTTGAGGCCAAGGGGGTGCGATCGCACCCCCTGAAGTTTGGGTAAAAGAAATTCATGCAAATAAACAAATAAAAAATCCAATTATAAATTTTAAACTTTTTAATAAAAGTCCCAATAGAAATCCCCGTGTTCTATTATCTCTCGTTTCACCTTTTTATACTCTATACCGTATTTTATTTTTCTCCCCCACATCCTTTATCCTCTCTCTCCCCATTTTTTTTCATAATTGTTCTCCTTTTAATTCCCTCCTTATTTTTTCTTCATCCCTAATTTTACTATCAAAATCCTCTGCCACATTTCACTACAGCCCACATTATTATTGTCGCACATTATTGTTGTAAACACCTATGTAATTTTCTATCAGTGCCACCGTTATCACTCCGCCTACGTTCCACAGCAAACACCTTTTGATTGCGATGAAGTTTTCTTATTTGATTTCTTTCAATTATGGATTTAAGTGTTGGAAAAAAATAATTTTAATTTTTCATATATTTATGTTTTTGTTTGTTAGTCAAGTATGTTATTTATTTACTATAAATTTTGTTTGTTAATTAGTTTTAAATTGTTGGAAAAAGATGGTCATTAACTTAGGTGATTATATTTCTAAAATATTATACTAATGATAAATTATGTGAAATAACACTGTTAAGTTATTTTAAGAATATGCGAGATGAACCCACTTCAAACGGGGCATCTACCCCTCATCCACCTCTTCCTCTGTCTCCTCCACCACTTCTTAATGCTAACTCGAATGAGTATCCTAGTAATTCTAGGCTAAGAAAGAATATCTTCTGAGTATAATGTGAATGAAAGGGAGATTGTTATAATTTTTATATTATTAAGTTGTTAGTAGGATGATTATTTAAATTAAATAAATATGGCATATGTAAGAGTGTTAAATATTACGAGGAAGCGAAATAATAAAATATTCTTCGACTTTGAGTCATAGATAAGTTCTGGAGATTAACGAATCATTGTTTCAACTAGAATCAAGGGCTAAAATCAAAAGTTTTTAATTTAAATCCATTTTAGCTCCTTAAATTTGAAATTTGGATTTTTGAATGGTGAAAATTAATTTACAATAATATTTGAATTTTTTAAAAATAGCCCCTCCTAGCCTAAATTCCTGGCTACGCCACTGTACTTAAGCTTAAAATAATGTCAATTTATAAAAAAAAAATACACAAATTCAATCTAAACTTATAAATTTCGATGAAAAAAATTTAGAACAACCTCTAATATTTATAAAATATCTATATTTTATCAAACAACATATCTAAGTTTAAAACAATATCAATTTACCATTTTAACGCTATCCGAATTGTGTTATTTTAGAAGGGACTAGAAAAGAATTAGGAATTAAGGACCATGAGATCCAAAGTTGTGAATAAAGATAAGGCAGGATAGTATTATCTGTATGGAATGAAACCGTCTATTTAACTCCGCACGTAAGTATTATTAACGTATTAAATACTATGATTAAAAATAATGAACTCCCGGTATAAGCACCGATATGGGTGACTGTTATAATATGATATAAAGTTGATTCGTCCCTTGCGCCCTCGTCAATCCGTCCTTAGGTCAATACGGAAGAGGTAAATTATAGATGACTACTAGTCATTAGTTCATGTGGTAAGACATCGGAGGAGACATGCTCAGACAAGTCGAATTTTAATCCCGAGATCTCATGTGCCAATACCTTATGTTTTAATCATCACACCACCTCGAAGGGACATAGGTGAATGTTATAATTGTAGTAAAATGTGGAATCCGCCACCCTAGCGGCCCTATACGGTCGGTCCCATGATCATCTATAAGGAGATAAATAAGGAAGCTGTAGTTGATTAGTGTAGGGAGAGTTTTTCCTTTGACTTTATCAAAATTTGAACCCTTATCTTATTATGATAACTTTATTTCATATTAACCAACTCAATCTTGTTATAATAAAAAAATGATTAATCAGGCTGGGTAATGTCATGGGGTGATCGATCCGATCCCATGAAAATTTTCCATCGGCCACCAGGATAAATCGGAAAGTGCTCACAGCGGGTGTAACCCAGTAGTCTAACATTCTTTAATTGCGTATCTCATTTGGATCTTTTACGTATCGATATTTAGATGATAATCTAAATCTCTTAGTTCATAGTATCATAGACCCGAGGTGAATGTTATAATCCTCGTTATAAAACGAGTAAATTTTTGAGATGACATATATTAAATATGAAAACTGCCGTCAGCGAGGCTGAAGTAGAGCCACAAATGGCTGAAGCTTCCACGACCACTAGCGCCGGATCAGCGTTGCAGCCAATTGGATCACTCGTTTTAATTTCTACATCTCTCTTTTTCTCCTTCCTTCCTTGCTGCTTTCTTGTTCTGCTCCGAGGAATTTGGAGGCGGAAGGCGCCGGCGGCGATGAAGATCCAGTGCGACGTGTGCGAGAAGGCGCCGGCGACGGTGATATGCTGCGCCGACGAGGCGGCGCTTTGCGGCCGCTGCGACGTGGAGGTCCATGCGGCCAACAAACTGGCCAGCAAGCACCAGAGGCTCCTGCTGGACTGCCTCGCCGCTCGGCTCCCTCGCTGCGACATCTGCCAAGTGCACTCCGAAGCTCGGATTCGATTGGTCGTCGATTGTTCGATTCCTTTTCCTTTTCTCTCGTCGTGATTTTTGATTTGGTGCAGGAGAAGGCGGCGTTCATTTTCTGCGTGGAAGACAGGGCGCTCTTCTGCCGCGACTGCGACGAGCCGATCCACGTCGCCGGAACTCTCTCCGGCGACCACCGGCGGTACCTGGCCACCGGAATCCGCGTGGCCTCGAGCAGCTCGGAGAGCAAAGACGACCTCCGGAAGATCACGAGCCCCCCTGAGCCGCCGAGCCCTCGGCCCGCCGTAGCCGTCAGGGAAGCCCCTTCGTTTCTGCACTCCTCGCCGTGGGGCGTTCACGAACTCCTTCAGCTCTCGGACTACGAGTCCGGCGACAAGGTCAGCGTGATTTTCCTTCCTCCCGCGATCGAGAACGATTTGCTCAAAATTAAGCTTATTTCTGAACGCAGAAGGAATCTCTGGTTGGATTTGGGGAGCTGGATCCTTTTGCCGATTTTGGTTTTCTGCATGCTCAAATCTCAGGCGGCGGCGGCCGCCACGCAGCCGCTCAAGTCCCTGAGCTCCCAAACTCCGGTGCAAATTTTGCAGGGTACTGCAGGAAGAGCAAAGGCAGCAGCAGCATTGCGCTCAAAAGGCCCAGGATGGAACTAGTGTCCGATGAAGATGATGAGTTCTTCACTGTCCCTGATCTTGGGAAGGTTTAATTAGCTACACTTGTTTGAATTTGTTTTAAGGAATACTTTAGACTCTTCCATGTTTTGATCTTGGAAAACATATTATACCTACTGCAATCAAGGTTGGGGAACTTTGATTATGGCCATTTTTTTTTCTTTTTTTCCACTCCTTTATATGGAATTAAATAGGGACTAGGAGGCAAACAAGAACATAGTCTAGTTTTATGGTGTTTGAACTTATTTGATAATAAATCAAATCAAATTAAACCTTAAATAAAGGGTTATTTAAACTTGACTTAGTTTCTTTTTTACAAGCATAAACTTGGTTTAATTTTGGATTGAACTTGATTCATTTAGATATTAGTAAGCTTTTAATTCATTGATAGATTTTGTAAATCCTAAGCCACATGAATTCTAGAAGCATACATGAATATAGGAAATACAAAACAAGGATCTAGTTTCATCGAGAACCATGCTAGAAAATAAATACAGAAATTGAAATTTACGAAATATCTGAATGTAGCAAAATTGTTATTGTTGTACTCTTAATGCTGAAATCTTGCGGAAGAAGAAGTAGGAGGCTGAATAAGGGTGAGGTTTTGAAATCTCTTAACCAATGGAGAGTAAAGAGGATAATGAGATTGTCCTAATATAACGAAGACCAAACCCTTTATATATGGTGGTCTCATTTCGTTATCAGCCTATCAAGAATAATGGAGTGGTACGAAGGGTTCTACACATTTAAATCACATCCATTAACTCAAAACCACTTTAATGGCATAAATCCATATGTTAACAAATTACTTGTTAGCCCACCAACAAAAATTACATCCAACATTTAATTTAATCCTGAATTGGTAGTTTGAAATTTTTATATTTTTAAATTTGTTTGATGGATTAATGAGCTTAATATTATAAACTTATTTGTTTATTTTAAGATTTTTTTATTTATCTATGAATTTAATAGAAATTTTATATTGATAAATATAATTTACAAATATTATTTATGGATATTATTCATGAAACATTCATATTAACGAGCAATTTTATTTATTTAATTTAATGAGGTAGTCAGACTTATCATTTATATTGAGTGAACATTAAAAAAAAACTCTTACTAAATCAAATAGCAAGTCTTATATAGTATTAATAATATGAAACAGATTTAATTTAGGTGTTGATAACGTAATTGCTTTTGTAATATTAATTACTAAATCTAAATTTTAGTAAATCTATCGTGTACTTTTATAAATAACAAAAACGGTAACTCCTTAAATATTAAAATATTTTGGTTCCAATGGTAGAAAAAGATTATTACATTTATCCATAAATTTTTCATACACAAGTCTTTAGATTATGTGAAAGGAGATAAATCATAAAATTAACTTACAGCCGACTGTCCAAATGATTAAGGGGTGGAAGAATTTTTTTTTTTTCTACGAGGACATGCGTCTGTTGGAAACTTCTGCATTCTAAAACTAATCCGTATAAGGGCATCGTCATGGGCTGAAGTTCACTCTTCTTTATTTGCAGCTGCTCGAACGTCTTCTTGAAGATGACATTAACGAAATTTCTTGTATCAACAAAAGTTCAATATATATTATAATTGACTATAACAACCTTAATAATCAAAGTATCATCATGGTGTACTTCCATCCCCTCTAATATATTCCTTAGGACCAAAGCTGATTTCTTACTCGTGCGCCTGCTCTCAGTTACACCCAACCATATGAATTTCCAATCGACGAGTGTGTGATTTTCTGGCTCGGTTAGAGTCTCTGTCAGTCAGGTAGCCTGCTATCATACATATGTCCCCCCGTGCGACACTACCGCGGCTCTCTTCTTGTCGAGTTGGTTGACGTGGAGGCTTGACCGAGGCTTGAGACGGGGATCAGTTGTTTCGTTGCTGGAGCTCCTGTTGATTCTGATCGACGCCTGGGGGCCCCTTCTAGATGGTCTGTTCGGTCGTTGATAATACTAATTATTTAGAGATGGTGATCGACGTCGGAACTCTTGGTTGGTCGCTCAGCGCACCCCCTGATTGTACCTGTTACACTCTTGAATGCTATGGGTTCCCATCCGATGGTAAGTGCAGAAAGGCTGGGCCGATTGGTGGGGCTTGGGATACTAAATCGGAGCAGCTTCCACATGTTGGACTGCATTTGACCTCTTCTCGTAAGGATGTGGTGGATGATCCGATCAGGATCCTTTATGTGGCAGAGGAGGGAGAGGAGCTCGGTGCTCTAAGACAGAGACAAGAGCAAGCGGGGCTACCTCCTTCTTCCCAGCGGACTGAGCCTTCTCCACAATGATGTACTTGGTCGCCCTTCCTAGTAGATGGTCAAAATCCCTAAGGTGCTTCTTGATCAAGGACCGAAAGAAGTTTCCATCGATGAGCCCTTGGAAAAAAGCACTCACCAGAATCTTTGGAGTACCCATAGAGACGCCCATAACCACCTAGTTATACTGTTTGATGTACGCCCTGAGAGCCTTATTGGGCCATTGCTTGAGGGAAAATAAACTTAGCGTGGTCTTGTGTTATCGGTGGCTGCTGGCGAAGTGGTGGAGGAGCATCTTGCAGAAAATCCTTGAAGTAGCAAATATAGTCAACCAAAAGTCGGTTGAACCATCTCTGTGCCGAGCTCGAGAGGATTTCAAGAATACTCGGCACTTGACGTCATTTGTGTATTGGTGAAGAATAGCTGCATTCTCAAACTTGAGTAGATGGTCCTCCGGATAGGTCGCTCATCCGTACTCCCCCAGCATTAAGGATAAAAAATAGCTTGGCAGCTTGTCTTCCAATATTTCCAGGGAGAACAACATACTTAATAGTTCGGGAGAGCCACAGGGGACTGAGCCTTCCCTTTCCACGAATCCCGAGTAAGTGCATCTCCAGAGGATGATCCTTGATATCAAAGACTAAATAGTTTTGTTTCAAAGTAGATAGTGGTATTCAAATTTAAAACAAAAGAGCACAAAATAGCTAGTCGGCCTCAAAGCCAACGATATGCTTACTTCAGTCTCAAGTGCTTTGGTAAGTATATCCTCTTTGGTCTCTTCAATTTTCAACTTACCTTCCCTCTTTTGTGGTATATAATAATCCTGTCATACACATTCAAAAGCATTATTACTAAAAAAAGGTTATCATTTTAGTAAAATTGTTGCTTTTATGTATTGTTATTTTGTTTACAATCTGTTGTACTTTTTTTCATCAAATTCTCTCCTTCAAATTTGTTAATCACTTAGTTTCTAGTTATTTCAAACTTCAATATAGATAAACTAGTTTTAATAGAAGCTAGAGGTAGGAGTTGCAATTTTTTCATTACCCTAACATTTTTTCGCAAGCATTCTAGAGGCTTCCATAGAGTCCACACCTTCTATTGATCACAACAACATGATAGATAAGCTTTCTAAATACTAACTAATATATAAGAAACATGATAAACAAAACTCACAGCAACATGAAAAAAAATCACAGAAAAAGTGAACTGACTGCAAAGTGATAAAAACTAGCAGCAACATGATAAAAAAAACTCACAGCATATCAATAACTGACAACAAAGTGATATTAACTGATAGTAACGTGATAAACTGATATCAAAGTGATATAAAAACATCATAACATATCAATATTGTCCACAACATATCAATCTTCAAAGGTAAATAACATATCAATTTAAATTGTCAAGAGGTGAATTTGGAGTGTCAAATAAGGAGCTTACTATCTTGCATATCTCTTTAATCTGCCTTTGGGTATGCTTGGCATACCCTAAGCTCCTGTATTCATCAATGAGAATTACTTTAATCTGTGTAGTAGCTAATGTTGACAATGGATCTGAAGTTGATTCTGTCTCTGTAATGAAGAAAAGGACACCATAAGATAATTATGTAGTTTTTTTTATTTAGAACAGTAACTAAGTGTGGATGTAGTGTTAAAAAGGAATTATAACAAAGCTCTAGAAATAATTAGCAAAACAAGTCATATATGAGATGGTAGCACTTGAAAAAACTTACAAATCGAGATTAGAATCAATCTTCTTGTAGAAATCATTCATAGGGTAGACTGAAGTGATGATTCTGTCTACCACAACATCAATATTGAAGTATGACCTATACGATGAAATGCTAAATACTACTTGACAACTTTTTGTTGTTTGTTCATCAACAACTACCACAGCATCAATATTGAAGTATGACCTATACGATGAAATGCTAAATACTCCTTGCCAGCTTGTTGTGGTTTGTTCATCAACAACTACATTATCAAGAAATTAATAGTCTATATGTGAGAAATAAAGAATAATGATATGCAAAAGGAATCATAGTTAAGATATAACTGTGTTTGCCAACAAAGTACCCAAGCTTTTCCATGACATTGCCTACATATAGTCAAGAATGGTTTCGACATCGGCTTTAGCATATTTAGAAACAAAATTTAATTGACATTCACATTTTAAATTATTTTTGCTAATCAGTGGAAACTATTAGAATATGTATTATGAGCCTAACAAGATGGAGTATCCTTTTTCTCTATATAGTATCTAAACAAGCACACAAATTATTTGATTCCCATATACTTAAAAGTGTCAGTCTAGGTATCAAGGTTATAGCTTTTGAAACATAAGCACAGCTGACCATAACGCTACAAGATAAATTAACCAACAATCACGAGCTAGAAAATGCATGAAAATAGAACCAACTCTATAATGTGAAAGAATGAATATAATACATAATAAAAATATAAATCTGACTTTAACTTAAAATTTAGCATTCAAGATTACTTGTAAGACTCCCAAGATCCTGATAACCTCCAGCCGACAATGGAAATGTTCCAAAGTTTCCAAGTAACAAACATATAAATAATCAGAGTGTGTTCTTCCGTATCACATATTAGACAAGTAACAATTCTACCTTGATTAGAAGCGCTTGTTATCCTATCTTCAACAATCACAGCCTACATAAGATAATTTCACTTTAAAAAATGAGCAACTACCAGCTATCTTTTAGAAGTCGCACACAACATATTTGACCATTCAGGGCTCTAATCATCTTTTGCGCTTAATTTCCAAACGAAGGCAAGAGCAAGATTGAGGGGAAAATGTCAAAAAAGATTTGAACATCTGTGAAAAACCACAAGACCAAATCAGAGTTTAGATGTTTCCTCAAAGTTATAGATCAACAATTCAATCATTGCGATCATCCCCTCTCCTTGAACGATGATATTTGTTAAAAGTGTTACCTGGGTGGCCAACTTGGCATCTCCAAAGAAGACGACCTCTCTGCCAGATAAGAGGCAGAAGACCTTGCTGCCGGGCTGGTGGATGGATGAGACGATGATCTTGTTGCCATCCGCCGCGATGTGCTTTAGCGTCTGCACCATGAAGAAGGCGACGACGTTGTAGAGCCCGGTGGTGGGCTCGTCGAGGAAGAGGAGCAGCAGCTGCGTCAGGATCTCCAGCGCGATGCTCAGTCTCTTCTTCTCCGCGCCGCTGATCCCCCTCATGTGCCAGTTCCAGATCAACCGGTCTGCGCATTCCTGCAGCACCATCTCAAGGATCGTCACCTCCACCGCCTCCACCACCTCCACCACCTCCGACACCACTACCACCACTACCTCCCTCTTGTCTACAGCCGGAAGCCGAAGGTGGGCCGAGTAGGTGATGGTGTCTCGCACGGTGAATGTAAACATGTTCTCTTGCCTCACCTATACCTAGGAAAGGAAATGTCGCTCAACGTCGTTCGGCGAAGAGGAGTTCAGAGGAGAGGTTCGCTGGAGACGAGTTGGACGGAGAGGGCATGAGACCATCCCCTGGTCCGCAAATTGCGGACCAGAAGATCCGGCCTCGAGAGGCATTCGGGAGATAAGTGGATGCCGAGTGAAATTTAGGATTTTTCTACTATTAACTTGATCCAACGGTTTATATCATTTCATATTTAGATGAGAACATGACAAGAGACGACGCTTTTTTAAAAACCGTTATTGTAGACATTAAAAAAAATGCTAATAGACAACGCTTTTCAAAAAGCGTTGTCTTTGACCTATACAAATTAGTAATAGACAACGATTTTTAAAAGAGCATTGTCTATTAGTAAGAAAATAAAAAGATACATAATGTTTTTCACTAAAAGTGTTGTAAAAAAAGACACGTTTTTTAAAAAAAATGTTGTCTTTTAAGTGTAAAATCCTAATTTTCTTGTAGTGTAAGTCAGGGGAGGGACTAGGAGAAACTCCATCGATCCTTCTACCTTGGTCCTCTGCTTGGTGTAAGATCCTATCATCGAGAATGCTTGGTCATTCAGCAAAGGGTGTTCGACACCTTGTTGTTATTGTTGCACCAACTTTTGTGCTCAGACGACCATGAGTAACTCCAGGTCCTCTTGCAATAAAGTAACTGTTTTGAATCATCCAACTTCTTCCATCTCCACATTTCATATTCAGGTGCAGTTATCACAGACGCCGCCAAATTTGATCCTGTCTAAAATCAGGAAAGATGGCGTGCTAGCTAGGTGGAGTCGAAGTTGATCAAGTGAAGACTCCGAGCAAGAGGGACCTGGCGTCGAGATCAAACCTGCATGTTAAAGAAAACAAAAGAGAGGAAAATGTCAGCGACCGGACCAGGGAGGGGTCCCCAGAGTTGGCACTCCGACGCTCAAGTTTGGCAGGAGATAGGGGAAAATAGAATGCGAAAAACAGTAGCAATGAACAGTGAGCTTTGAGTGAGTAGCGTTGGATAGCATACCTACACCGTTAGGAGGTCAATCCTTATATAATGCTAGTTTTCCTCTGATGCATTTCCAAAAAAGGACAGGTCATTCTGACATTCTGACAACTTTCTGAAGATGCTTTGTAAGGTAGAAGTTTTCACCATATGGATTGCACTGGGAATACCCCCCTGACAACGATTACAAAAAAAAAATGCTAAAAATAAATATTAGGTCGTTGGGCATATAGGCCAGTAATACACTCCAATGATAGGTTGGTTGAGTCCCCTCTAATGTTCAATCGGATCTCATTCTCGGACAGAGTCGAGTCGGCTGGGGAATGTAGACCATCTTAGGGAATCGGTCTCCCAGAGGATTTGATTCTGAATTAAACTAAGACGACTTCTCTGAAGGCACCGATTGGCTTGTTGTTTAGCTTGTGACCAACTAGATTTTCTACTCAGCCTCTTGGATTGGCTTGCTGACCTGTCCTTGAGACCGCAGGGCCATTTACTCGATAATCAACTGCTGCTCCACCATATTTGCCACTCAGGCTTATATCAATAACTTCAGGTCCTCTTGTGTTAGCGTCACAGCGATGAGTCGTCCAGTGTCTTCCATCTTTTCATTTTGGATGCAGGTAAAGTTCTTACAGACGACGTCAAATATGATCTTGTCTGAAAGTGGAGAAGACAGAAAGCTGGGGATGTGGCTAGAAGTTTGACATGGTGAAAACTCCACTCAGTCCTGCAACATAAAAGCGTCAGTGCTAGGCCAGGAATGAGTTCCCGACATTGGCTCTCCGACGTTCAAGTCAGTCTCCGGCGATATGGAAAAAATAAAGAACGGTAGCTAAAGCATGTAGAAAAAGTTGTTTTATAGTGTCACTATAGTATTCCTGCACGTATCTCAAAATGTAGGCACATTTTCCTAGGCATTCTAGGAAAAGACAAACCAAAAAGTATCTTTGACACAATTCCTTAAACAGTCATACACCTCTCTGACATGACAACCTAGAAGTTTCTAAAGTATGATTTGTTTGCTAGACATATTCTGTTGTCAGTGGTATAAACTACAAAAGGATACAATAAGATAGTTAGTGTGTCCTACTGTGGGTTGATCGATGTCCGCTCGGTTGTGCCCATAGGCTATGCTGGCTCGTTCCCTTGCTTCTCGAACTATCCTTAGTTGCTTTCATCTGACCGGCCATATTGCCTCGATCGACTAGAATGGCTCGTCATGGCCTGCCATCTGGAGGCTATGGCCGGCCGGCCTTCTTACCTGGACTATTGGCATCTTCCGCTCGCTCGCTTGTTCGGCAGTCCGATCTAGCCGGCCGGGCCTCTGACCATTCTTAACCATGACCTCCACGTCATTAAGTCTTCCTTACTTTGACCACCTTTAGTGAGCCCCCTTTTCATCATCGCATCACAAACTTATCATTTATTTATATTGAGTGAACATTAAAAAAAAAACTCTTACTAAATCAAACGGCAAGAGTCTTAGTATTAATAATATGAAACCAATTTAATTCAGGTGTTGAAAAAGTAATTGCTTTTGTAATATTAATTACTAAATCTAAATTTTAGTAAATCTATCATCCATTTTTATAAATAACAAATACGGTAACTCCTTAAACTAAAGTTAGTATACCGTTAAAATATTTTAGTTCCGAATTGAGGCGAATAGTATTAAGCTCGAGCTCGAGCTCATTTAAGTTATATTCAAACTCGAGCTCGGCTCAAGCTCGAATCAAACTTTTATCACAAGGCTTGAGCTCGGCTTGTTTTAGAATTACTAAGCTCGTGAACAGTTCGAGCTCGGCTCGTTATTAGCTCGATTATCATAGTTAGCAAGTCTAACTTGTTAAGAGAGCTTGAGCTCGTTTTCGAGCTAATTTTAGGGCTCGTTTTTGGGCTCATTTTAAAACTCATTTTCCAAGCTTGTTAAGTGAGCTCGAAAACTCATTTGAATAAATATTCAACAAACCTAACAACTAAAATCATATAAACTCCACACATCATTGAATATCCCAAATTATTACATTAAATTTCCAAACTCAACACACCATTGAATATGTTTGTGAGCCCTTTAATTGAGCCGAACTCGAGTTCACAAGCTTGTAAATGAACATGTTCTCAAGCCCGAGTTCACAAGTCTATAAACGAACATGTTCTCGAGCCCTTTAAATGAGCCGAGCTCAAGCCCTTTAAGTGAGCCGAGCTCGAGCCCGAGCTCGCGAGCCTATAAGCAAACATGTTCGTGAGCTCACGAGCCGAATATCCTTAAGCTCGAGCTCGGCTCGATAAAACTATCGAGCTCGAAATCGAGCTCGAGCTCGAAATCAAGCTTGAGCTCGACTCGATAAGCTAAACGAACGAATTTGAACGAGTTTTTTACCGAATTGAACTTCGAATAATTTATGAATCATTTGGTTCATTTACATTCCTAGTTCCAATAATAGAAAAATGTGATTATATTTATTTCAAAAGTTTCTCATACCTCATCTCTAGATTATGTGAAAAAAGGTAACTCATAAGGTTAGCTTATAATTGACTATCCAAATGATTGAAAAGTGAGAGATTTTTTTTTCTTCGAGGACATACATCCGATGGAAATTATTTTACATCCAAATACTTTTATAAGATCTGCACTCTAAAACTAATCCGTATAAGAGTGTCGTCATGGGCTAAAAGTTCACTCTTTTTTATTTGCAGTTACTCGAACACCTTCTTGAAGATGACATTAACGGAACTTCTTGTATCAACAAAAGTTCGATGTATATTATAATTGGCTGTAACAACCTTAATGATCAAAGTATCATCATGGTATACTTCCACTTCCTCTAATTCCTTAGGACCGAAGCTGATTTCTGATCCGTGTGCCATATCTTAGCTACACCTGACCATATGAATTTTCAATCGACGAGTGTATGACTTTCTGACTTGGTTAAAGTCTCCGTTGGTCGGGTAGCCTGCTATCATACCTATGCCCCCTAGAGTGACATTGTCACAATTATCTTCTTGTCGAGTTGGTTGACGTGGAGGCTTGACCGGGGCTTGAGACGGGGGTCAGTTGTTTCATTGCTGGAGCACCTGCTGGTTCTGATCGGCACCTCGGGGGGCCCCTTTTGATGTATTTCCAAAAAAAAACACCAGTCATTCTGATAACTTCCGGAAGATAAATCCATCATTTTTGTGCTTTGCATAGTAGAAGCTTTCACTATACGAATTACATAGGAAATATACCTCCGACTCTCTGACAACGGTTACAGAAAACACTAAAAAATATATATTAGGTCATTGGGATAATGGGCCGGTAATATGCTCCGATGGTAGACCGATCGAGTCCGCTCTAACATCTGATCAGACCTTGTTCTCGGACAAGGTCAAGTCGGTTGAGGAATGTAGATCCTGGGAGCTCGGCCTCCTCGAGGACTCGGTTTTTCTGAGGATTCGACCTCCCCAAGAACCCGGTCTCCCAGAGGATTTAGTTCTAAATTTAACTAAAATAGCTTGAGATTTAATCAAACCGAAAGGACTCAGGATCCAATCGGACAAGAAATCCGATCGGATAGACTTCTAGGCCAAGCCAGACGACCATGTTAACTCTAAGCGCTGCATCAATTAATCTTCTCGACTTTAACTCCAACATTAAGAGACCATACCTTATTCGTCGTATCAATTAACATTAACAAAAACTAAATACATTTCTTTAGGAATACTTCATCAACTCGGATCAAGCAAGCAGAAACATTAACGTCGCCACCAGTAATTAAGGATTTACTTAACTTAAACATAACCATGCATCAATTATTTAAACATTCAAGACACTTAAAATTACGGGGGTGGCAGTGCCACCATGGTCATTCCGGCGATGGAGCGCAAAGCTGGCTGCTCGCCACTTTGAGACAAGTGTTTCACGTTCGGAAGGGCAAAGTACACACCAATGGAAGAGAGATGAGTTGAGCTGGAGGTGCCGTGGAAGCCACGTAGCGAGTCGATGCCTTTGGTGTCGAATCTAAACAGCGTACCCGTTTCACGGCCGAAGGGGCCATAGGAAGCAGTTGTGGGACCACGCCCATGCAAGTAAGAGGCAGTAGAGAACTTAAGAGAACAGATGGTCATAGGGTCATCGCGGTTTACATATCCGTAGTGTCCGCTAATGGAAGTAATGTAATGCCCGGTACCAAACCTTATCTGCAAACACAACGTTTGAATTCAAAATATTAATGTTGTAAAGAAATCCTTGGAAAGAAATCTTCTAAAGAACGTAACCACTTCAGAATTCTCATGAGATAATTAAATGTACTGTGTGGGAAAGAAAGAACATGAACATAGAGAGCTACTTGATGTGCTGCTTGGTTTGAAGCTTGTCTACTTACAGACTCAAAAAAATCGCCATCGCCGCCGTGCCGTTCACCGAGTACCTCTTCACCATTTAGCTCGTAAACCATTTGTATAGAGTTGATGGAATATGCAGAATAACTAATGAGGATCTGCTTCACCCTGCCGTAGCATGGTTCATCCCACGCAGTATATAAACAGCTGCGTTCAAGATTCAAGTTTCCCCGTGGTCCCATCTTAACAAGAACGAGCTCGTTGTTTATGGTACGGCTCTGGGGCAATTTAAAATATAAGAAAGCAATTGAGAAAATAACAAGGAACGAAGGAGAAAAGGATCGGTATTGTATGCATGCTTGCTTTCGCTCATCTTTGGAACAGTATAACTTTCTCTTCTGATACTGATGCAGAAAGCTGTTTTTCTAGGTTTGGGATTTCTTGACTTATATAAAGTGCGGAAGGAATTTGAGAAGACGACGATCGATGTGCATATCGAGATCCTTGAATGCAGTGGAAGTCATGAGAAGACAAATGCATTATTGCAGATGATAAAAGCTATCTGTCCAAAGCGGGGTGTTTGAATGCATTTAAAAGTTATTGTAAATATAAGACAACCAATAGATCGATTAATAAACATTAATGTTGATTATGAAGGTATTAAAATTAATGCATTTTTAACATTAAAATAAGGATTTGTTTGATTTAAAATAAGAATATACCCGTTGATATTTTGTTTAAATTTAGTCGAGCATTTTTAATATTATTATTTTTATTTTTCTGTAAAACATTTCTTTTTTTGTTATTGAAAAAGATTTTTTTTCTTTCTGCAATTAATTTTTTTCTATATTAATAGAAAATTTCCTAAATCCTAATATATATATAAATAAATAAATAAATAAATTTTTGAGATAATCATATATTCTAATCCCAAAAATGTTCAGTTAGATGCAATCTCAATTAAATTTATCACAAATGATTTTCTAATTAAACATGAACTATAGGTAAAAATATCACCTTGTCTTACTTCAGAGGAGAATATACAAAAATAAATAAGAAGGATTTAATTAAATAAATTAATCATATGTATTAAAATAAATAGGAGGTGTGATATAAAATGACTACAGAATTACAGTAATTAATTTGGATTAGATCTATCAAATTGATCTATCCGGTCAATTAATTTAAATACATTGGATTAGAATTTTATTAATCCAAATCTATTGCTCGATCCACCTAAGCTCACGACCTGCGTGAATCAACCTATGACAGACTTAGGTTGACCCGTGTGTTAAAAAATACATATAAATCAAATTTTATATCAATTTATTATCTATTTTTAGTTACAATTTTAAAATAAAAATAATATTTTTTATAAAACATATTTATGTCGGTTTAAATTTAAAATAATTATTTCTGGATATAATAAAATCATTCTAAAATAAAATGTAATAAAATCTTTCTAAAATAAAATATTGAAGATATAAATTTAAAAAAAAACATTTAATGAGCCTATAGGTTGACTTATTTAACTCGTAATCCGTCCTAAATTAGATTGAATTAAGAATTTTTTAACTCCTCAAGATGACGAATCAACTTGTCACGTACCCTCAAATGATTAATTTGTCATGAACCGATCCGCTCCATCACGAATGGATCCGTTAAGACCTCTATTCAGAATGGTCGTAGTAGCCAGATATAGATTATTTATTTGGAAAATTTCATTACATCCCCCAAACTTTAACTACTTTTCAAAATGAACTCTAAAGTTCCAATATTCTCAAAATGCCCCCAAAGTTTTGAAATTTTTTATTTTACCCTCCAACGGCAACGATAGTCGATAGACATTGTTAAGTTGCTTAATGGAAAGATGATGTAATGATTTTTAACTCCAAAATGATGCAATATGTTTGTCATTCCATTAAAAGACATTGATTTGGGCCTCACGCTCAAGATCTTGACGTAGATGCAGATGGCGACAAGGTAGTCGTCGGAGTAGCGACCATAAAAGTCACAAAGAATGATAGCAAGTCGAAGTTAAAGCAGAAGGGCAAGGGTTCTTTGCAGCCAAACGGACCATAGGTCAACTTTTGGTAGTGAATTTACTTGATCGTATTCAGGTGGGATCCTTTGGTCTACATTTTACGGACCAAAAGATGAATCACAAATGGTAATTGATCTATTTAGATGAATTTCACCTGTTTAATAGATGAGACCGGGTCTATTTAAATTGACCAATGAATAGAATGGTCCATCTTTGACCGCAAAGTACGGTCTAAGAATCCGCTCTCGACTTTATCGCCACTTCGTTGGTCGAACTCTTCGTAGCTAGATGAAAGATACTCATCTGGCTCACGAGTAATTTGAACAAGCAAATTTAGATCGTTAATAAAGAAATAAATTAATGGTGATAAAGATATATATTGTTACCAAACAAAGATTTCTCACCGTTCTGTGTGTTACTAAAGAGCGTTAGTACCGAACCCCAGTGTTGGTCCTCCGACGTTAAGTCAATAATCGATTTCAAGAGGGGAATAGCAAGTAGAATAGTGGCAACAAACATGTAAAACTTGTAGTGTCAAGTACCTACGCCGGTAGATAGAGAGCTTTTATAGTGTCACTGTTGTGTCTATGCATAAATTTCGAAGCACTACCAAAAAAGGGTAACTCATAAAGTGACGTTGACATCTTTCATAAAATGAGCCTGCAAATCTCTGCGATTTGATAGGCTGGAAGCTTCGAGAATACTTTTTACCTGCAAAATATTCTTTGTCCTCCGTGATACAAAATACCAAAAGGAATACAAGTTCATTGGGTTAAAGAGCCCACTAAACGTTTATTTGATAACCTGACCGAGCCTTTCAAGTATCCAAACCGGCCCTTTCATACCAAAAATAATTTTGAATTTAGTTTATCACGGACATAACAGTGATATTCGATGTCCCTCCACCCACTCGCCCCGCCAAACACAGTTACTTTCCAGTTCCAGATGCATTCACATGGTTCCTTTGTTCTTCAGCTACTTTACCATGTCGATAGAAAAGAATCTAAAGTACTCCTTTATGACATGGTATTTATACTGTTTTCAAGATCTATAAAAACAAAACAGTACATTTACTGAAACAGGAAAAGAACACCAAACCGCAGTGCTGTTTCTGGGATCGAATGGTCGACTGTGCCAATCGAGGCAGTGGCTTAGCTATTATGCTCTAACAAGTGTATATTGTGTAACTTACAAGGCCCATTAGTTACTATTACAGGTCCCCTTGTACTGAAGAGAATCAGATGTACAATATCTGATTGAAAAAAAAACAAGCAGGATCAGTTCCGAGTCAGATATACATAAATCAATGGACGCGATAATGAGATGAATCTATTCGCTTGTCCATAATTTAACAACTGATCACTGCAAGTAGAGGAAATTCTTTAAACTCCTCTAATTTCTTCTAACATGTTTCTGTTCTTTCACAAGCCTTGCAATGGGCACATAACCTAGAAGATCACGGACACTATTTTCTGGCTGCCATATCGTAAAACTAGATCCTGCCATATATGGCACAGGCCAGTGGAACAGGCTTATGGAATGTTTCTTTATAGACAGAAGCAAATGATGCTGAGGGACATCGAATAGTGGTCTATCGATGATGTTCACACATCTGGCATGTCCTGGTGGATTTGGGGTTGGCATAGGTGCAGTGATCACAAGACCAGAGGTTGCTATCATCCATGCTGCGGCTGGGACCAGCTGATTTAGAGCTGTTTCCGGTGGCTTTGGACTTGCCTCCCTTTGCCTTCGAACCCAAACTCTTAGAGCTTGAACTCTTGCTGCAAGTGGCTTGGTTATTGGAAGAGCCAACATCCTTTAGACCAGTCTCCAAGGCTCGGACTAGATTCTCAAAGTAGTTGCGGGTCACACTAAGATCATGAGACAAAAAATGAATCTTACATCAAGAGGTCATGCAAGAAGTAAAATATAAAATGAAAACAGTACCATAAAATTAAGTGAATTAAGCAATGCACAAATTATAATAAATTTAACAAATTCATGGAAAGGGATTTACAGGAAATCTTGGGATCTATTTCAGATCCATGTGGCACAGGCTAGGAGATGAGCTATATTGCATTGACCTATGATACATTGTTCTAATATTGTTGCAATCAGGATATGCAATGAATTTCTTCTACGCAACAATCCCATGCTCGCAAGACATGATGAATGAGGCAAGTATCACAAAATCTAACCACTTACAAGTAGACAACTTAAGTTTCACAATAGCTTATGCTATATAAGAATATATAAAAATTTTGGACCAATGCGGAACTCCAAATTCCCTATCATGCCAAATGAGGGTTAAAACAAATGTACCTGGTCAAGCCAGCTAACTTGGTACGAAAATCATTGAAATCATTCATTGGAATTTGTGCATCAAGGTATATTTGGAGCTCCTTCTCAGCACACTGATGAAGGCGTTCCAGTCCAGACTCAGCTTCACCTAAAAAGGAATTAAACATGATTATTTCAATAATGGCATGCCTTGTTGCAGCCAAAGTAAAGGTAGAGGCATATGGACCTTGCAAATATTCAAAGAACTGCCTCTTGGCGTGTTCATGCTCAGGTAGGTAAAACCCGTAGGCATACGTCCATTTCAACACCCGCCTACACTCCACTATCTGATATTGGCAACAAGAATTCTCTTATGTCAGAATGTCAGATGAATGAACCAGAAGGATACAATTTTTCACTCAAGATACCTGTAGCCAGGCTTCTATTATGAACTTAAGCTGCGATTCTGGTTGGCTTTGCTGGTCGCTAAGCTTCTCAAGCTGAAACAAGAGGAACTGTTAGCAGGATACTGGCGCATCAGAAAGATTAGTATTACAGCAAGCCAGCCCTTCAGGTCGAAATTATTAGCATACTCCACAGTCCACACCTCCAAGTCATGCTGGGCCCTCGCCCTTAGTAGGCATGCATGGTAATAAATAGGTGCAGAACATAAATTTTCCAAGAAACCCAACAAATGCAATCAAATCTTTACCTTTTCATTTTGCATGCTATGCAGATCTGAAAGTGCCTTTTGCCTTGACTGCAAATAAAGGAAAATTATTACAGAATGACATAGAGAATTGTATTTTATTATTTTCCAGGAGCTGGAACTGGCATAAAAAGAGAAAACTAAATTAGTGACTTAAAATCCATGAGAATACAAATTCTTTAAGTGCTTGGGGCTAAAACTAATGGGGCATGATGCCAGTGTAGCATAAGAATGAAAAACATTCAAACTGTCCAATATAAAAAAAGCATTGCAGAATCTATTATCTAGCAGTAAATGTGCTTCTCCTTAAGAAGGCTTCTCTAGAGAAGAGAAGTTTTCCAGTATCACAATTCCAGAAAATATACTGCCCAACACCCACTGAGACGATTATGGTATATGTTATCAGTTAGGCTTCTCAAACTAACTCAAGTTATCTAAAGATAATGACAGTGACAGAATATATTCACCTTTCAGAGATTATTTCCTTGGTTCAAAAGACAAATTGCAACCACAGATACTAAACCATATTTTAAAACTAACACCAACTTGACAACAGGGTTTCATTGTGCAATCGTTTGTGTAAATGCATAGGTGTTCATATCCCTGGGACGGAAGACACCAAGAAATGCAAGAGTCAATTGGCTTAGATTTTTATTTTCCTTGTGTTAAATAACTAACTTTAGAAATCACAATGTTATTTTGCCAGTTCAAATTTTAAATTCAAGAAATACGAACTTTCACTTCTCATGAGAAATTAAAGTTTAAGGTAGAATAATATTTCGCTAGAGAAGGAAACATCAATTGGGCAACTTCTAATGACTTCTTTATCAAGCAACACAATGTGACATGACGATCAAACTTGTTAGCTAGCTTTCTCAACCCTGTTAGCCTTGCTTGCACAAGCTACCATTAGACGCCACTTTTTAAGATGGTTATATCAAGAAAATTTAACTTGTTACAAAACTCAAACCTCTTAAGCTCTTAGTTAGCTAGTATGTTAGTTGATCATTAGAGATGACAAATAACACAACGATTTCTTCGAACTTTGTCACACACTAACAAAGTGACAATCAATCTATGGGATTTTGTTCTCTAATAGAGCACTAAAATTGAAGCTGCGTGTATGGAAAGTTATACATATTAGTTCAATAAGAGATTTTACCAACTTGGTCACACCAGTTGCTCAACCCAGAAAACTTCATATATAGAAAGTCACCCTATACTCCACCTTTGCACTCAATCTGACAACAACAATCTTCTTGGCTCAAATTACCTCTCAAAAGGATGCAATAGCTTAATGCAGATCTTATATTTGTGGAAGAATTTGCTGAATCACATCAATGTATACTAAAATCTAAAGGTGGTGCCAATTTTGATACAAGAGACCTTTTTCCTAAGCATTCTTCAGGTAGCCTACAATTTTAAGGGGAACTGTAAATCATCACAGCATAAAGCTTCAAGAAACTAACTCATTACTCTCACTGTCAATGCTATGTTCAATCTTACAACTGCAGGATAATTCAGTTTCCCAACATATCTTTTGTTGGTGCAACAATCATCTCAAGTGGTTAGGTTTGTGATTTAAATGTATTTGGCAAAGATTTAAGTTAAGTTCGACCCATGTTTTTGAAATATGTATCAAGTATACAAGTGCATAGTAGAGTGCACATAGACGCTTAGAGAGCTCGGTGACTTGACACAAACAAATTGTTTTAACAGAACTCGGGTGTAGTGCTAAATATGCAAAAGTTCGCGTTACAGGGTCCGACTGTAACGTATTAGCAACGACCGCTATATCTCGAACTTGGGTGTAGTGTTAAATAGGCAAAAGTTCTCACATCATAGGTTGGATAAGAACAAATATGATAAGAAAACTAATAATCTAAGATTTGGAACATGGAACATAAGAACTCTCACGGGTAGATCAATGGAGGTAGTAAATAATGATTAGGAGAAGAATTAGTATTTTGTGTATACAAGAGACAAAATGGGTAGGCGAGAAGGCAAAGATGATAGAGAATATAGGTTTTAAGTTATGGTACACTGGAAAGAGTAAAGCAAAAATAGAGTGGGTATTATTGTAGATAGTTTGTTAAAGGATGAAGTTGTAGGAGTAGTTAGAAAAGAGGATAGAATTATAGCCCTTAAGATAATAGTGGTAAAAAAAACTATAAACATAATTAGCGTATATGCACCGCAAGTAGAATTAGATGAAGCTACTAAATCAAGGTTTTGGGACGACTTAGATGAAATATTATAAAATATTTCACCAAATGAAATGATTTTAATAGCAGGTGATCTAAATGGGCATGTTAGAATGAAAAATGAGGAATATGAGAGAGCATATGGGAGTTACGGGTTTGTGACGAGAAATGAGAAAGGGAAAACTATATTAGATTTTACGATAGCATATGACCTTATATTAGCTAATACGTTTTTAAGAAAAGAGAACACCTCACATTCAAAAATGGAAATAATAAATTGCAAATTAACTTTTTTATGGTTAGGAAGAAGGATAGAAAGATTTATAAAGATTGCAAAGTCATCCATGGAGAAAGCTTAACTACCCAACATAGGTTAGTAATGTTGGATATACGCCTCAAACATAGTATCAATAGAAAAAAAATATATACGACTCCTAAAATTAAGTGGTGGAAGTTAAAGGATAGGAAGCAAAATATATTTAAGGAGAAGGTAGAAGTACAAGTATTAGGTGAAATATACGATGACTCTAATACAACATGAGATAAGATGATATCAAAATTGAAAATGATAGTTAAGAATGTACTCGGTGAGTCAAAGGGACATGCACCACTAAGTAAAGATTCTTGGTGGTGGAATGAGAAAATACAAGAGAAAGTGAAGGAAAATGAATAGTTTATAAGGAATTATATATTCGTAAGAATGAGGAAAACTTTAAAAAATATACAATAGCCAAGAAAGAAGCTAAGAAAGTAGTGAGTGAAGCAAAGAATGAAACTTTTAAACGATTATATCAAAAATTAGATACAAAAGAAGGGGAAAGAGACATTTATAGAATAGCTAAAGTGAGAGAAAGAAAAACAAGAGATTTTATCCAAATAAAACATATTAAAGATGAATATAATAGGATATTAGTAAATGATAGAAAAATAAAAGAGCGGTGGAAGAGGTATTTTCATCAACTTTTAATGAAGATTTAGGTGACCAACTTAACTTAGGTAATTTAAGTAGGTCAAATGAACATAGAAATTTTAATTTTTATCGTAGAATTCAAACTTCAGAAGTAGAGCAAACATTAAATGAGATGCACAATGAAAAAGCCGTTGGATTAGATGATATTCCGATAGAGGTATGAAAGTGCCTAGGGAAATAAGGTATTGAATGACTTATAAAATTATTTAACATGATATTGAAAATGAAAAAAATGTCTGATCAATGGAGGATAAGTACTTTAATTCCCTTATATAAAAACAAGGGAGACATACACAATTGTGCAAACTATAAGGGTATTAAATTAATGAGTCATACCATGAAACTTTGAAAAAAAAAATAATAGAAAAAGATTAATAAAGAAAACCACAATAACCGAAAATCAATTTGAGTTCATACTTGGAAGGTTGACAATAGAAGCTATACATCTTTTTAGACAATTAATTGAAAAATATCGGGAGCAAAATAAGATCTACACTGATATTCATTGACTTAGAAAAAACTTATGATAGAGTCGCAAGAGAAATTATATAGAGAATTCTAGAAAAGAGAGGTGTTAGCGTAACATATATTAAACTAATTAAGGATATGTACGAGGATGTAACAACCAGAATAGAGACTTCAGGCGGAGTAACTGAAGCATTTTCAATAAAGATAGGGTTACATCAAGGATTAACTCTAACTCCCTATTTTTTACACTAATTATGGGCGAACTCACTACGCACATTCAAGACATAGTATCGTGGTGCATGTTGTTTGCATATAATATTATTTTGAAAGATGAAACACGAGAAGGAGTAAATGCTAAACTAGAATCTTAGTGGGAAATACTAGAAGAGAAAGGTTTTAAGCTTAGTAGATTAAAGAGAATATATAGAATTTAAGTTTAACAATATTAGAAGTAATGAGACAATTGTTAAGATAGGAGAGAACGAGTTGCTCGGAACCGAGATATTTAAATATTTAGGGTCATTTTTGCAAAACAATGGAGGGATTAAGAGAGATGTCTTACAAAGAATACAAGCATGATGGTTGAAATGTAGGGGAGCATCGAGTTTTTTATATGACCGTAAAATACCTCTAAAACTTAAACGTAAGTTCAATAAAACCAGAGTTAAACCTGCTATGTTATATGGAGCTGAATGTTGAGCTATGACTCGAGCACATAAGCAGAAGATGAGAGTTGTAGAGATGAGAATGTTATGGTCGATGTGTGGACATACGAGGATGGACAAATAAGAAATGAGAGCATTAGAGAGAAAGTCGGAGTTGCATTTATTGAGGAAAAACTCCAAGAGACACGTTTAAGATGGTACGGCCATGTATTTAGACTACCAATAAATGCTCCTGATGTGAAACTATAACAAACACGCATATCAAACGAGGAAGAGGAAGACCAAAAAAAGACTTAGTTAGCAACAATAAAACAAAATAAAATTTATTTAAGTATAAACGATGATATAATAAGAAATAGAGCTCAATGGTGTAAAAGGATTCATATAGTCGACCCCACCTAGTGGGATAAGGCTTGGTTGTTATTGTTGTATAATTTGATACGTTGGTTGGATTGTGGTTGGTGGTTTAGAGGTTCATATCAAGGTGAACTTGGAGGTGAGGAAAAGGATGACACATTGCTAAAGTAAGGAATGGTGAAATTGAAGCAATCTAAGATAAAGGTGAAAAGTGTCTAACTAATCCGCTCCACAAACCTAGTTATATCCCTTAGCTACTATTTGTGCCTTCATGTTTAATAAATCCACAATGTCGGTTGATGACGTCTTTACTATAAATATCCATTTGTAACCTAAGTGGAATTGTGGATTTGTTAGGAGAAAAAGGTACCAAATTCCATATAGAATAAGCATATAATATCCCATCTCCTTTCCTCAACTATATCTTGTCCTCACACTGGATGCAAGAGTGCCTATGAGACAAACTTAAGAATAGAATATGAAGCCAATGAAGACATGAAGGGAAAGGGAAATGAGATAAGTGGTAAAAAATTATGAGCACTTTTCTAAAAAGCAAAGCAAGGATGCAAATTAGATTTAGAATAAGAGTTAATGCTAGGCAAGCATTAGAGTCTTGCAGTTGCCTACTGTAGGTCCTTAATGGTGAATGATCTGGTATTAACAGTATTGTGGGAGAAGGTAGTAGAATTGACAATGGTGTTAGAACTAAAAACATCTCAGTTATAGACTCTAAAGTAGATGATGAGTTTAAAAAGAATGGAATCTACTTGAGATTCATAGAAAATGGAAAACCTATGATATAATTTTCTTGCGATAATAATATGATATGGATAATCAAGGAGATTTTCAAGAACTCCTTGATAGTTGGTTTTAAATTCAAATAAAATTTTTGTATACCCCTTGATCTTACAAATCTACATTGTGGTATAAAGTTTTTAAAAAAGATGGGCAAGTTTTGACAATAAGAATAATTGCAAATGAGAATGACTAATTTAGTTCTCTGTGGAAGAGAAATTTAGGTATGTGGAGAGAGAAGGTACATGATTTGGAAAAAATAGAGCATACTGCGCTATTTGGGACCCAAACTCATGTGCTCCTTTTGGGAGATCTGTCAAATAAAAATGAAATAGAACAAAATTAATAGAAAGGATTGAAGAGTTGAAAGCTCACATACCGACTGATTAGTCGCCCATCGTTCATAGTAATGGGTGTATCTCTCAAGAGAATTTTTAGCCATTTCTCTTCTCCTTTCAGATTCATCATACTGGAACCAGTTGCAAAGGAAGAAGATATACAAAATGGTCAAGAATGTTAAAAGCTTCCTGCTGCAAGAAAGCAAGTAAAATGATGAAAAAAAATATACCGCTCCTTCCTGCTTTGCAGCATCATAGCGATTACATGCATAGAAGCCACCAGTCCTTTCTCCATGTTCTGACCATGAGCCAAGGCATAGCCTACAAGAAAACTTATCATGTGGAAAAAATGCACAAGGTAGAATGACGACATTATGAGTACACTGGATTTCTGAACATAAGATTCTTACCAACAGAACTCAAATTTACAAGGAGGTGTGCAGGTTATATGCATACATCCTTGGTTTTTCTCAATTGGGCGCTTGCACTTTGGGCAGGGTTTTGAATTTGCCAATATCCTACAAATGAGAGAAAAGATACATGAAAAATTAAATAAGCAAATGAGATAATAGATTTATGTGTAAGAGAAAAGAAAAAAAAAACTAAGCTTGATTCAACACCAAAATGAAACAAGGTTCATAAAAAAAATTCTGGACAACTTAAGTATCATAACGAGAGCAATAAATACCATTTATAATCATTATCTGTACACTTTTGTAGTCTTTTCATTATCTAAAGTTAAGGGATATTTCAGATTGGATGAGCCAATTTTGCCTATGTTAATTAAGTTAATTAACAATATCAATGGTATCAGTGTTATCGTCATTTTTATACACATAAATGGAGGACATAATTTCATAGATTTTATCTAAAATAATGTTTATTCATTTTTTACTTCAATGCGTGTCAAGATGAATTTATATGTTTTACACCTATAATCTTATTCCAATTAGCTTATTTACTTATAAAAATGAAAGTAAAAAAATATATAATCAATTGCATTAGAATTTGAAAGAAAAAAATCTATAAAAAATAATAAACATTACTTGAATTCCTCTTAACACATGTCGTAATGTGCTAAGGCATGCCAAGGTGTCAACACAACACCAATACCCATTGGTACAATTGGCACAAGTGATGTAAGAGAAATTACCCTATGTCTTTTAGTGTCGAGTTTTGATAATTTACCAAAATGATATGTTTTGTTCATGTCATTCAGTATGGTACATATTTTAAACCATGAACTAATTTTATGGTTTTTAGGTCATATAAGTATAAATTATTAACTTATGTAAAAGTATATATATGACGACCTGGTATATAATGAATCTGATTAAGGTTAAATGTTATAAATTAATAATTTATTATTAACTAAGCTAAACTAATATTCTAACAGGTTACATATAATTAGTTGCTATTAATATCATTTTAAATTGATATATCATAACAAAGTCTTAATCAAAATAATACGTTTATAATTAACATAAATCAAATCATCAATAAGTTGTTAATTATTATTAAATAACTTAAATTAGTAATAAGAATAAATTAACAATCTGAAAATTGTTAAATAACATTAATAATATCACTAATTTATTTTAGATAATAAATATATTGTGAATAATATATTTCATTTTGGAAGATAATATAGTACTTTAAAAAAAGTAGATATTACTAATAATTTAGACAAAAAAACATGTTTATAATTAATTTGAAATATTATTAATGTTACTAATCATCTTTAATTTACAACTAAATATTATGTAATTATTATATTTACATTTCAATAGCTATTATCATTTATGCAGGATAAAATATGAAATACTGCTCTCAGTTGCATGTGAAAGAGAGAGAGTGATATTTATAGGTTCGCACATGCTATTTGATAGTAGTCTCTCATGTAAAACAACATGCTGTAGCGCAATGTACTTGTAACTATATTGATGGCTACACAACTATCTGTTGCATTAGCTTGTAATTCAAATTGTTGCATAGATGATAATGCATAACTGCTACTACCATTGTTGAATTATACTTGTTGTTGAGCCTTATTTATACTTATTTTCCTATTTTGTTGTATTCTTACTTTGCACATTAGGGTCCATTGTCTGTTTGCCTTCATTTTCAGGGTAGATGTCACGTTAATTGTACTATCCATTGGAACTTGTTTTATTTGCCAGATAGAGGTATATGATGTTAGTTATGTTTGTTGACACTAATAGTTTGTCCATTTTAATATCACGAGAGGAGGGTGACATCTAGCCAATGATCAACATCTACAATTTGGTAGATGGACCCCAGGCAAGGTGTGGCACTCATACAAGGTAGAGTAGGAAGTTCATAGGAACGTGTAAGTACCAAGCCCTCATTCTAAATTCCTATGAAGTTCTGGGACATGATTAGGTTGTCCTACTAACTTCTACATAGTATCAAAGTTTGGTTTGTTCACTAGCCTGGCAAGCAAGCAAGAGCATTGCACAACATTGCTTATTCTCACATGGTAAAGTAGGTCTGGGCACCAAAATGCATATATCTTTTGGTAGGAAATGGATAGCCCTCCTGAGCTTCGACAATGATTACAAAATTGTGTTCCTTTGATTGTTAACCTGAAAAGTAAATCTACTCAAAGACTTCCAAGATTGATGTTTATGTCTTAAGAGGTAGATGTGGCATTTTTTTTTTTTAGTCTTTGACGATGAAGTGTCCCTGCACCACATTGTATGTAAGGCAATTCCCTGCTCAGAGCAGGGACAACAAGGTTATGTCCTTCCCAATGGTGGGAGTGCTATTATATAGATTCAAACAGATGATCTTTAGTAGAAATTCCTCCAGAGGTATTACCACTAAACTAAGCAATTGTTAGAAGATTTGAAATTTTTAATAAGAAAATTATTGTAGAGTAAAAATATTCAACTAATAAACTTTAGTTATTGAAAACATAGAGAAGCAAAAAATTTGCTCTTCCCAAGGCCTACCAGTTCATATTCTCAGATTCAGCACTGTTTTTTAATATCCATTTTGCGACTGTATCACAATCAACTGGTCGATGAGCTTCCTCAGTGCACTGTGTTAGCATTTGACCAACCTCAAAAGTTAATGCAAACAGAAACTAGATAAATAAAACATAATCGTAGACACTCAAGGAATGCGTACATTCCAACAGAAGCCATACGAGCAATTGCAGCAAACATCAAAGCTTCCACTGCCAATTATATACTCAACTGCAAATTCACAACCAGGAGCAGGACACCATTTTGTCTGCACATGGGAAAAATTATGAAAATGCAAAATCACCCATAAAGATTTCATCATGTTTTTGCAGATCGAGAACTCAGTAAAGTTTTCATGTCCCTAAATTAGTTGTCTCTGTAAATGATATTTACATTTGATAAGAACGGCAGTAAGATAAGTGTACCTTTCTGTTGTCTTCAATGTAAGATCTTAGAAGATACCGAGAATACTTCTCTTTATCTTCATGGGTTGCCAAGAGATCAATCATGTCTTGGCCAACGGCAGCACCACAGGATGGATCAGGACACCTTAACATTAAGCATCCAGGGCCATCACTTATTGATGTGCTAATGTAACCTGAAGTACAGGTAATTGAAAGTTAAAATCTGGCAAGATTAATGACAGTTCATTCGGGAAAAAAACTTTTTCGGACATCTAAATATGAACTTGTAGAATATATTCAAGCTTTTTAGCTATTTTTCATGCAGATAGACCAAATGACCAATAAGCTAGAGCATCGCTTACACAATCAAGATGTTTTGCTTCTAATGTTTTTGATATTTAGTTCAATATGACCTATAATCAAAGTATCAAACATCATTAGGATATAGATGGAAGGAAATTTGAAATCTACTGATAGTAGGAGAGATAGTGACAAAACAAATTCCTTTTGTTAGCACTTCTACCACATGACGTTTGTTGTCACAAGCTACTTTTAGATATACAGCGCTGTTGCATGAGGGAGAAGAATCTGGTCTGGTCATTAGGATCAGAAGATTCAAATTTGACTTACTGAGTTTGTAACTGACACAATCTGGGGAAGACAAAGTCAGACTATGCTATACGTTTGTATGGTAATTTTTTCTGCTAAACGCTGCCTTTGAGAATGGTTAAGATTTTGATGCTGAGGAATTGGGGACTCAAGCAGGGAGTAGTATGCATTGTTGGTCTAATTTCTGGTATTTTTATTTCTTCTTTGATGATTTGGGTGGGTATAAGGCCTTTCTTCAGAGGTCTATGGTTTCTTGATGGTGCTCCTCTATCACTGATTCTTGAAGGCCTTTTATAGGACCTTAAATTGAGCACATTGATGAAGTGTCACTTGGGTTCAACTGTGAAGGCTTCCTCTAGATTCAATTCATAAAAAATATTACCTCCAGTTGCTATTATTGTAGGTAGCTTGGTGAAAATTTATCAGGTTGCCATCTTAAGGTTCAGGCCTAAGCTTGCAAGAAGAAGCCTATGTCACAAGGTCTGAGGATTGAAGTTGGATAGTAAAGTTCTTTCAATCTATAGCATATAAAAATGAGATTAATTTTTATTATTCGAATGAGGAAGACTAAAAAAGACTTGGTTAACAACAATAAAACAAGATAAAATGTATTTAAATATAAATGATGATATAGTATGGAATAGAGACAAATGGCGTAAAAGGATCCATATAGCCAACCCTACCTAGTGGGATAAGTCTTGATTGTTGTTGTGGTAGGATGGAGCAAAAAAGTGATGTTGGGTTAAAGAGGGTGCAAGATAAGGATGGTGTGAGAAAGCAGGGGACAGAACTAGATGGAAAATTGGAGAGCTCAAAGATACATGGGCATGGTGATTGTGGTCCTAGCAAACTGTATGGCCTTTGGATTCATGTTTATAAAGGCTAAAGGGGCACAGAAGGCAAGTTTTGGGAAGGCTGTGAATGGTGATAGCAAAAGGGTGGATAGTATCTTTTATATTCTTGAGGTGGGACTATGGATATATATACAAGTGTGGAGTTGGAAAGTTTAAAGTTTCTTCAGTTAAGAAGCAGGTATTAGACTTATGGGAAGGTGTAAATATTAGCTCATGTGGGAATGTTGTAGGGGATGAAGTAGTGAATGTAGCAGGGTCAAATGAGGTGGATAGTAATGTGGGAATGGATGTACAGGGAGTTATTATGTGGAAGACTCATGGAGCCAATACAAAGATGGAACCTTATGTCTTTTCTGCTTCTGCTGCTGTTCTTATGCTGAATTTGGCTTTCTAAGGATGATGTCGAGTTAGAAAGTCAATGACTTGGATCTGTGGCAGACTATAGTTTGGAGGATGAGGTGTTGGTGAATATTAATTGTTCTGAGGGAAATAGGAGCTTGAAAAAACAAAGTATGGCAGAAACAATCCCTTGCTTCCTTCCAGACAGTGTATGGCTAAAAGGAAGAAGTTCTTGAGTGAGTTGATTGGTGAGACACTAACGCACAACCATGGATGGAGTTTTGCTAAAATGTAGCTTGTCTTCTTCGTGAGGGCTCTATTCTGAATACACCTTCTTGCTAAGCTTTGCTTTGTTTTGGTTAAGAAACTCAATTTAGTGATGCTGCTGCTAAAAGATATCTAACCAAGCTGGACAGGAGTGACTTTTTCTAATATTATTTATATTGATAACCTTCTCATCACAACCAAGGATAATGGTAATTCTTGCAGGGTGCTCGAGGAGGTAATAGAATTGTTTTACAGATTCACTAATCAAAGGGTAGTTTTGGAGAAGTCTGAGAAGTACTAGTAGCAGTGATAGGGCGATGATAAGTGTATGTAACTACTTAGGTATAAAGAAAGGTATTTCCCTTTCAAATGTTGTGGTGCTTATATTTCTCCTACAGGGGTTCCTGCAAGTGCTCATAATTTACTTGTGGAAAAAGGTCCTTGAGGGAGTTAAAAACTTGAACAAAAGGCACATTTCAAAAGTTGGTAAGCTTGTCCTAATTGACTTGGTTGTAAATTCATTGTATACTCTCTAGGTAGTTTTTGGGTGAATGACTTGGTCAACAACATGATATCAAACATTTTCAGAATTTTTTTTTTATGAAAATGGAGATGTGTGTAGATCTTTGAATTTAATAAAACAAAAAGTTGTAAACTAAAACACCTTTGTGCGCTTACTAAAGTTTCCAAAGGTCAATCTTGGAGTTAAGGGGTTATTTGATCAAGCTGGTAGGAGATAATAAAGACTGCAATGTGAGGCAGGATCCTTGGATAGATTCAATACCCTTTGGATTAGATGCCTACCTTTGTCATTATGAAGTATATAAATAGAATAATGGTCTTGGAATTGCTTATTGGAGATGATTGAAATGTTGGTTTAGGTCTTAGGGAGCTCTTTGCTGAGGAATTGATCGGCCAAATTCTGACCATTTATGTGTCTTCTAGTAGAAAGAAAGATAGGTGGGTTTAAAAAGACAGTCTAAATGGTGGAACAAACTATAAAGGTACTTATAACAATTTGAAGGGGAGAAATATGAAAGGACGAGAGGAAGGGGTTGATATTAACTGAAAACTTTCAGGGTGCATGGGTATCTAATTCAAAGTGAAAATTTTCCTATAGAAGGTTGCTTGGAGGAGATTGTTAGCTGCTGCTGAATTCATAGAATGAAAAGAAGCATAATGAGGGGCAATGACATGCATCTTAAAAGCTTATCCAAACTATTGAGGCTGAAATTATTGATTTTAGCTGTTTTTTGTAGAGGCAAGCATATGTCTGCTGTAGTTCAATTGAAGAGTGGTTCTTTTGGCTCCAAAAATCATTTGCTAGTTTAATATGATGCAGCTTGGATATCTAAAAATGAGGACACAACTGTTGTTTGTTCAATAGTGAAATTTTCTGCTGGTGTTCTAACTGACTAACTGTACTGGGTAAGATTATTAGCAGATCATCAGTTGTCCATAGCGAGTGAGCAGCCATCACGGCAATATCACCGAGGTGTTTAGAGAAGTTTATAGGTACTATTGTAATTGTTACTGACTCTTAAATCTCTGTAAAATATCTTGAAGGTAGAAACTTGCCTCCTACACTGTGTATTTAGTGGAGGGCATTAGAATGATGAAGCAGGACAGGTAGTTGGTTTCATGCCCCTACGAGTAGGAATAGGGAAGCACGTATGGTTGAAGGTAGTTTGTTTTGTAGCAAGTTTCTTAAAGAATTAATTGTTATTTAAAAAAACAAGGAAATGTGTTGCCTCTGACAATATCTTGCCAAGAACATGTGTACTATTATTAGTATTTATAGTCCTAAAATGCCAAGATAACTACTATTACCATCATTATCCACAATGCTGCCTAGTTAGTATGATACGATACTACCAATTGCACAGAACCTGTATCCAGGATGGATAGAAATCAGAGATGACATAGGTGCTCATAGAAGTACAGGCAATGTGACCATAAGACTTGAAGACAGTAAGTACGCAATTTCCTTGTTCTATTTTCAATACAACTTGACATATGTTTGAGTTCATAACTAGAAAGAAATATGATGGTTACAAACTCAAGTATATGTTGTAAGATCCAAAATACAGAATACGAAGGCATGGACAAGGGAATGACATCAGTGTACATTAGCAATAAACTTCAGCTTAAAATCATAGAGAAAATTATGGTACAAAATTATATGAAAGGAGGAAGAAACTAGGAGACCAGTACACAAAGCTATATACCTACGACTTCCCATGGAACAATACTTACCTCTCCAACAAGTGTGGCAAAAAGGATGACCACAAGCAGCAGAAGTCATCCTGTCACGAGGATAGTTTTCAAAACAAATTCCACATGTAAGCTGCCACAAAAAGAAAATGATACAGACTAGTGAGTAAAAGGTAAGTTAAAAAAAATTGAACCTGTACATTCAATAGCCAAAATCTACCCTGAACAGACAATTATTAAAAGAAATAATATAAATTGCTCAACTTCTCTTACTTCTCTAGTCCTCTGCATTTCACTTGAGTTTTCCAGCAAACCAACGACCTTTCGAACATGGTCTTCATTTGCAAACCATTCATCATGTACCCGACTAACACTCCTGTGCAGGCAATAAATAGCCAGATGAATTGAGGTCTAAGAAGTTACAATATATATATATATATATATATATATATATATAAACACTAATAAATACAATTCTATCACTCACTTCAAATTAGAGCATTGATATTGTATATGTTCAACTTGCTATGTAAAAATAGTCTCATAAAAGAATGAAAAGACATTAGACTAGTATAATGAAGACAATAGTACTACTACAATGATTGAGGAGCTTGATAATGAAGTTGGTGATAAATGGATTGTAGTTCATGAGGATCTACAAGAAAGATATCCTCAAAAGATGAAGATGGTGACAATCTTCAAATGACAATATGAAAAAAAAAACAAATCTTGGCTCGCGCTCAAATTGAACATATCACAAGATTCTAAGGAGTTCCGATGTGATATGATGACTTGTAAGATTAAGTTGAAAATTAAAGAGATAGATTAGGGTTCTAACATTACTCTTGAAGTGAAAAGTTAATACTGAGAGAGATTAAGTTAAGTCTAATATTACTTTAAAAGATAAGAATATCAGAGGAACAGTTTAAAAGTTAACATGCTATTGAAAATTTATTTTTGTGACCAATAAAATCAAGTAGGATCCATCAAATGATAATGGATGTTTAGTTCAAGATGAAGCGTCTTAATCACAGACACATCATACACGGGAACAAGAATATTAAATTTTCACAAAACACAGATGAAAGATGCAGCTCAAAATTGACAATAATACACAATCTTTGTTGATTTTAATGGGAGAATTGGCAATCTAAAGTTTAAGTTTGGAACATTTGGAAAGAAACATTAGGAAAAGCAACAAAGATATTCATTACCAGTTATAATGCCGTAGAAGAATGCATGCTTCAGATCTTAGTATTGAAAGCACAGTCGATATCCTACTTATGTCTTCTTCCTGGCGTAGCCTTATGTCAGCATCACTTAAAATAGTATAATTTTGCTGTGATGATAAAAGAAAGATTATGAGAAAACAAAATAATTTTAGTAAAAAATGGCAAAAAAAAACACTAATAAAAGTTAGGATAGGCTCAAAGGAATTCCTTTGATACATCGATTAAAGAAAACTTTGCCACAATGTTTGACTTACTTTTAGAAACATGAATACTTAAAAACCGACAAGGAATATCACACACAAAAATAATAAAAATGTCAAGAGAACATTATTAATCACATGGCACAACTTTTTAAAAAAACATGTTAGTCATCTAATTTATTTCAAGCTTAGGAGGGAATATATATTGTTTGAAGTTTGAACTGCCCCGATGGTTACTCCAGCCTCCAGTACTTATCCTGATAGATAATCAACGTAGCAGTAAGATAACATGGAGCTGCACCAACCAGTTAATTTCAAATGAAGCTTTTCATTAATGTGGTGAGCGCTGAAATAGTGAAAATTATGAAATGTTGAAATAACATTATAAATCAAGATCAGGCGCTATTAGGAACTTCCTTCGAAAATGCATGCAAAGATCCAATAGTTTTGTAGCTAAATCATCACATGTTTGACTATCCAATATTTCAACTATTGCATATTTGTGAAAGATTATTTCAGGTACAAATATAATATAGTGGTACTTTTTACATTTAAACAGACACATAAGCCAGTGACAAATAAATAATAATCTCTAGGAAAGTAAATTTCTTTCATCAAAAAAGTATTTATATACTACAGAATATGCCAACAATCTATAAGAAAACTGAGAGGCAAAAGAAATTCCAAATTAAAGAAAATCTAAAGTGTCAAGTCATAACACAAATTGATCAAATAGCATTAATGGGCATTTCCTTCAGCTAATCAGACAATCAATTCTACTTCCACCAAAATCTCATAATAGTACCAATACATTGCAACCAGAAAAGAAACCTTTTTCATTCGACATGTTTAATGAAGAAAGTTATTGTTAAAGTGGGAAATGATGTGATATACAGAAACTCAAACCGTCAAATCCA
The DNA here is from genome assembly GCF_018446385.1 of Zingiber officinale. Taxonomy (NCBI): domain Eukaryota; kingdom Viridiplantae; phylum Streptophyta; class Magnoliopsida; order Zingiberales; family Zingiberaceae; genus Zingiber; species Zingiber officinale. The sequence continues at coordinate 26,401,457 of NC_056003.1, forward strand.
ACACCGCTAATCCTTAATTCCATCGGATCCAAGCACAAGTATGCCGCCTATCCAATCCAAGCTAAATAAAAGTTCCTTCCTTGCTCAATACAAAGATAAGTAACTTTCGAATCCAGCACAAAAAAATCACCCATCAAAGCACCAAACTTGATGAAAAACAGAAAGGCGTTTAAGTTAATCCTTCACCTGCTGGCGATGCGAGGTGCTTTCCTCGGCGCCATCCGACACGTTGTCGACGAAATCGTACTCGTCTCCGTCATCGCTGCCCAAGGCGGCGTACCCGCTATAGAATTGGTCGTCCAACGAGTCTAGGTCGTCGGCGTCATGCATGTCGTCCTCGGAGTCCATCTCTGCCCCCAAGCCCAAAGCTCTCCGGCCCAGTCGCACCAGGAACCCTAGAATTCCGACGGAGGGAACGATCGCGGCCAGGGGCGGTCTGGATTGAGGCCCGAACCGATCCAAAATGCTAGTAGGAGAAAATCGGATAAAATGAAGGAACTTGGGAACGCGTGGGTCTGAGAGAAGGGGAGGCCCGGGAGGGATTGCTTGGATCCCTGGGTGGGTAGGGCGTCCCCGTGCGGTGGATTTGCTTTCCCGGTGGGGGGAGAGAGATCGGAGCTTCGTCCCTTTCCGATGAGGCTAGGAAGGGAGAATCATTATAGTAGTTAAATCGTATTTCAGAGATAACAACAATCAATAATTGCACGCTTTACTTCGCAGGCAATGCTGGCTTTTTCTATGCTTTTTTAGACAATTAAAAATATATTCGTAAAATAAGGAATAAGTTAAGAGGACGTTTCCTGTGAGCGGAAAAAATTTATGGGAAAAAATTATCCTTAAAGAAAAAGTAAAAAAAAAATAAAGAAATCTTTTATTTTTATTGTTTATTTAGATAGTAGATATATGTAATATAATTTTGTAAATAAAAAAAAGATATATGAGTTATTTTTTTAAGTACATGATGTAATTTTATGAGTTAAAAAGGATGCATGCGTCATTTTTTTTCATCTGTGATTTTCTTTCTGATTTTGAGATGATCAATTTTGGCTCCAAAACTATCCGTTGATGGATTACGTTTCTCATCCTTCTGAAATTTTTAATGAAGTAAATGATGAAAATATTTTCATTGTGAAAATTTTTTATTAGTTTTACTTTTCGCTCTCCCAAGTAAACTATATATATATATATATATATATATATATATATGGGTGATCATAGGCGATAGCTTACGTGGGCATTTAACACGACCTAAATTTACATTTTTTAATATCTCTCTTCCTTCGCGCAAGCTTATTTTTACTCTTTCTATTCCTTCGCTTGTCTCTCTTCCCTAAAACGGAAATCCTAAACCCTCTTCATCATTCATCCACTCCTCGTTTCCTCTGCTTCCAACCATAGATACAAGTCATCTTGTTTAACTCTCAGCTCATGTTAATTGAGTTAGAATTTTCACTCACAACTATATTGGTCATCTCCCTCCTCTCTTTTTTCTACTCTTATTCATAATAGCACAAAAAGGTGTTGCAAAGGTATATTGAGTATTTGTCTTTTACCATCGTAGTTTCTAAGAACCAACTATTTAAAAATCAATGCGATAACACTTTAGTGCTTGATTTTGAAGAACATGATGATGTTGATTTTTAAAATTGCAACATTAGTGCTGGTCTACTAGAACCAACGTTGGTACCAGTTTTTGAAGACCAATACTAATGTTATAATTTTTTAAAACCAGCACCATCATGTTTTTTGAAATAAAGCACCAAGTGTTGATTCTAGTTTTTGCAAATCAACACCAATATTGGTGTTGATTTTTGAAAATCCATTGACTCCATGTTGGTTCTAGTTTTTAAAAACTAATTGACTACATATTGGTGCTAGTTTTTACAAATCATGACCTCTAATTCTCAAAAACTCATTGATTACTATATTGGTACTAGTTTTAAAAAATGAGCACATTGACATTGATTTTAGAAAATAACCACTAATGTGGTGCTAGTTTCTTGTACCACCCAATTTTAAAAACCAAAGAAGTCACATTAACATGTTGTTATATTAATCAAAAAAACCAACATCAATGTGATATTGCAATATAAAAATTAGCACCACCCCAACATATGGATAAAAACATAGAAGTCAAAAAATATATTGTTATATTAATGTCAAAATCTTAGAACCATTACTGCATGTGTGCATTTGTTTATTTATGTTAATAATGTATACTTTGAATAATTCCGGTTATCAGTTGATGTTAACAATAAACTCCAATGGGCAAGTATTTTAAGTCACTTTAATAAGTTTTTTATCGTCCAACAATAAAAGGACAGGATCACAGGTCAATTTGTTTACATGATCGACACAAAGAGATCATTAAACATTCTCCTTTTGTTGTATTTTTGGACATACAAGATATTCAATAAATTTGTGGTCTACTGGTCAATATATTTTAAAGTTAGAATTCAACATATCAAACCTTTATATTTTCAGGAACATTTTCTAGGTTTGAAAGTTAAAAGCACGTAATAGAAAATTAATCATTATAAATTTACAGGTGTACTAGTTACTTTCACTAGAAGAGATGTATCTCTTTTACTTGGCATTTTAGATAGAGGTACTTCCGTTCCTATGAACTCAACTAATGCATCGGGTGACCTCTTTCTTGCTCACTTCTCTAATAAAAAAGAACTTGCTAAATACAAATTTAAGGAGTTATTTAAACTCTATTCTCATAGAGTTGAAGTAGATCATAATATTTTAGTGTTTTATAAATTATATATTTTGTATATATTTATTTGTATGTTATTTTTTTTCTAATACATACAAGGTTCCATTAGGTCTTGTAGATATTGTAGATGATTTTAAAATTTTAGGTAGATTCAATTGGGTTGAAACGATTCATCAATTTATTGCTCCCCAATTACCTACTATCAAGAAACTTTTTTCATCAAGTTAGACATATTTGTAAGTACCCCGTAGTAGTTTTGATATGATCAACCAAGTCAAAGTTAGGTTCCATTGTTTTTTGATGTCTTGTGTCTAAGTGTGCAGGAACTTAGGAGTAGAGGAAGTTGAGCGAAAGACGCAGCTAACGAGAAAGACGACACAGGAGAGAGTCGACGGGCTCGATGCGTCTGAGAGACGAGGTGCTACGGAAGAGTACGCTAGCATACGAGAAGGAAGCGCGCGACTTTTCCAAGGGATGAGAAGTCGAAGCGGAAGGTTGCTCGAGAAGGTCGGAAAATGAGTTCGAGTGAGCCATATTCTAGATGGCTGAAATCACCCAAGTGAACGGAGCCGGAGCGAAAGACTCATGGAAAGTCAACATGGAGTTGACTGGAGTCCGAGCACTAGGAGCCATTTCGGGCGCCCGAACTTATTTCGGCACCCAAACTGACTTGGTCCAGCTGGGGCGCCTTGGCGGGGCGCCCCTATGCGAAGGCAGTCTGGGCGCTTGGAACCCTTCCAGGTGCCCCAACCAAAGATTTATCCAGATCTGTTGTGATGTGATATGTTGCGATGTGGAAAAAGTTTTATCCACACCCAAGCGTCCGGAACCCTTCTAGGCACCCGGGTCAGGACTATAAATACAACCCTAATTTCAGTAGCTAAATACAAAACTTGTAAATGATCTTCTTTTTGTTTAACTTTATAATCTAGTGCTCTAACTGTTATAAGAGGCTTCTCCGTCAGAAGGAGATTTGATAGTAAGCTTTCAACACTTGGATTAGCAATCCCCTGATTGTAAACCAAGTAAATTATGTGCCTCTTTCTTTTTGTTAATTAGCTTCTTAATTTTTTTGTACAAGTGTTAATTTTAATCAAACTATAAGATCGAGAAAGACATTTCTTGTTTTTATAGTGCAGGGCAATTTACCTCCCCTTGCCGGGCGCAATAGACCAACAAGTGTATTAGAGCCCAACCACTTTAGAAGAACTAACCGTCGACCGAAGCACAGAAGATGATGGTCGAACCGAGTATCTACCCACCGAATTTGGAGGGGGAGTTCCTGACTGAAAAAAGAAAATTGAAGTATTCTTTAAAATGAATTTTGAATCATTAATTATTATAAAGTATAGTTTTGTAGTGCCAAGGAACAAAGAAGAACATTAGTGGACGAAAAAGGAGTAAGCTGACTTCGTGGCAAACGATAAGGCAGAGTTTCATCTGTTGAGCATTTTACCACCTCAAGAAGTTAACCAGATCAGAGCCTATGAGCCAGCCAAAGATCTCTGAAAAAAAAATCCTAGAAATCCATGAAAGAACCTCGGAGGCAAAACTCACTAGACGAGATATGCTCCAGAACCAGATCAGCAACCTCCGATTAGAAGAAAGAGAAACCGTCTCACACCTCCATTCAAGGATCAAAGAACTTATCACCAAACTCACAAATCTTGAAGAAAAGGTAACCAACCGAGATGCACTAAGGTACGCACTTAATGCATTTCCTAGGACTCCTGAATGGGCAACCCTAGTAGATGTATATTTCATCTCTAGGGACTTAGAGGTAAGCAATTTAGAAGAATTATTCTCTACTTTTGAAATTCATGAGTCAAGATATGCAGATCTAAAAAAGGAGTCAAAGCACAACATTGCCTTAAAGGTAAAAATAGATGAACCAAAATCTGAAACTTCTCTTGATGATAAAGAAATGACATTCATGGTAAGGAAGTTCAAAAGTTTTTTTAAAACCAATAAGTTTAATCAATTGCAGACTAAAATAAGAAAAAGAAAAATAAAGTGTTATCATTGCAATGAAGAAGGACACGTCAAAGATAATTATCCAAAACTAAAGAACAAGGGCAAGGACAACAAAAAAGATAAAAGAGCAACCCAGAAGAAACATAAGAATCTAAAAGCGACATGGGATGAAACGTCATCATCAGATTCGGACATTATAGCCTATGTCGGACTTACATTGATGGCAAGTCACCAAGAAGATGACGAAGCAAGTTCATCGGGAATGAGCATCGAGAGCATCGATGAAGGGTAGAGCTGTCAGATGGGCCAACCCGTGGCAGGGCGGGTTGCCCCGTGGTGGAGCGGGTTGGCCCATGGCGGGCCAACCATTTGGCGGGGCGGGGCGACCAACCCGTCAACTTGGCGGGTTGGCAAATTTCCAACAAAACCCAATCCAATGTGGGTTGCAGGTTTGGCAGGCCAACCTGCGGGCCTATTAAATTTAAATAAAAAATATAAAAAATATTTTATATCTTCAACGTTTTACTTCAGAAAGATTTCATCAATCAAATGTTTCCATAAATATATTTTTTAAATATAAATGGACAACAACGAGTACTTATGTGGGATGAAAAGTACTATTTTTATTTTAAAATTATAATAAAAAAAGATAATAAATTGGTACAAAACTTGGTTTACATGTGTTTCTCAACCCGCGAGTCAACCCAAGTCCGTCGCGGGTCGACCCGAACAGGTCGCGGGCCTAAGCGGGTCAGCCCACAGCGGGCTTAGGTTGATAAAATTCTAACCCAACCCACTTAAATTGTTTGGCGGGACGGGCCCAACCCAAATTGACAGCTCTAATGAAGGGGGAGCAACGTCAGAAGAAAGCAGCTCTACAGGGGAGCATCAGAGATCGACAAAGTAAGTCAGATATGGTCTCTGCCTCCTGGGCAATTATTTAAATTTTTTAAAATTTTATTAAAAAAATGATTGTCAATTAGAAAATGATAATAAAAAAATTATTAAAAGAAAACAATGAGTTAAAAAGAACATTAAAAACATCTTGTTGATTAGAAGATTTCGATAAAATAAAAATTGAAAATAAAAAATTAAAAGAAGAAATAGAGAATCTAAAGAATTCTCTATGTTCAAATATTGCTATTTTAAATTTCAAAAAGTATCAAGGATTAAATTGGTAATTTAGATACCACAAGAGCCAAATAAAAAAATTATCAAGAAAATATATTTTTAGAAAATTCTTGATTAATCCAAAACCTATATTGAGTTCTAAAATTGTGTTTAAATTAAATTTTTATTCATGTCATATTTTTAAATTGATTTAATTTTTTTGTTTATTTAGAATTATCTAAATTCTTTTGTATAATTTCTGTTGGAAATTAATTTCTTCTTTAATTTTTCTGAGAAAGAGAATTTCATCATCTATAGGAAAATTTTCAAACTCTGATCGTTAAATTATTTTTATGAATTTTTAAAGAAAAATTATATTTTTTAATTTAAAAATAATTCACAGAGTAATTTTTACAAATTGTATTTCTTTGTGAAAAGTTATTATGCTCCCTATTCAAGAAAATATTTTCAAAATTTTTTCACCATTATTGGATTTTATATGAATAATTTTATCCAAATACTACCTTTTAATATTAAAGATTCTCAAAATTTTATTTTTTAAAATTTATTTTTTTGCAAAGCTACTTACTATAATACATACTCAAAAAAAAAAATTTCAAGTTTTTTTGAGCTTAAAATCTATTTTTAAGAAATTTTTTACAAAAATATATCTTTATATAGAAAAGAACTTATTACTGCTTAGAGTAATTTCAATTTTTAGTGAAAATTTTATTTCTGCTTTGACTATGTTTGCTTAACAATTATAAAAAAATTTGGATTTTTTTCACAATTAAAAATATTTTTCAAAATTATTTTATTAAAATGGTTTATAAATTTTGAAAATCTAGATTTTCGAACTTCAAAGTTCATGATTTTTCTAGATGCTAGTCATTGTAGTTTTATCCCTTACACTCTATTCTGAATTTATTTCAAGTATTACTCCATTTTCAATGTGATCAAAGGGAGAGAATTAGAGGTTAAGTCTAGGGGGAGGGTACATTTTATTTTTTTCATATTTTTTTAATTACAAAATATTTACTTATTACGTTATTTGTTTTTGTGTTACCCTAACTTAACTTGGGTTGCTCACATCAAAAAGGGGAAGATTGTAATTACCCCATGGTTGGTTTAATGCGATCAACCAAATTAGAGTTAGATCATATTGTCATTTGATGCCTTGTGTCTAAGTGTACAAGAACTTAGGAGCACAGAAAGTCGAGCGAAAGAAACAGCTAACGAGAAGGATGACACAGGAGAGAATCGATGGGCTCGGGCATCCAAGGGACGAGGCGCTGTGGAAGAGTATAATGGCAGACGAGAAGGAAGCGCACGACATTTTCGAGTAACAAGAAGCTAGAGTAGAAGGTTGCTCAAGAATACCGGAAAATGAGTTTTGATGAGCCCTATTCCGAATGGCCGAAATCACCTGAGTGGAGCCAAAGAGGAAGACTCGAATGGAAAGTCAATGTGGAGTTGACTGGAGTCTAAGCACCGGGAGCTTTTTTAGGGTGCTTGGCGACACGCCCATGTGCGAAGGCGGTCCGGGTGCCCAAAACTCTTCCAAGCGCCTTGACCAGAGATTTTTTCCAGATCTGTTGCAATGCGATCCATGCCCAGGCGCCCGGAACCCTTCCAGGTGCCTGGATCAGGGCTATAAATATATTCCTGATCTCAGTAGCTAAATACAACACTTGTAAATGATCTTCTTGTTGTTTATCTTTGGAATCTAGTGCTCTAGCTGCTGCAAGAAGCTTCTCTGCTAGAATGAAATTTGATAGTAAGCTTTCAATATCTTGGATTAGCAATCCCCTGATTGCAAACCAAGTAAATCTCTATGCCTCTTTCTTTTTTGTTAATTAGCTTCTTAATTATTTTTTATACAAGTGTTAATATTAATTAAGCTATAAGATCAAAAACGATATTTCTTGTATTTATCATGCAAGGCAATTCACCCCTCTCTTGCCGGCCACAAGAGACTAACAATATCAAACGACCACTTCAATTCCATATCTAAAGGGATTTATTGGTCTTTTGGCTGTAAGTTTTTTAATGGTAAATATGATTTTTTTTTATATGGACATTATTATGTATGTAACATTGCGTATAATGAAGCAGACATGGTTTTTGGAGTATGTTCCAATCTAGAACCCATATAATATTGAAGGTCCATAATAAATAAGTGGAGATATACTCTTTCACATATTAGTAAGGTGAGAGCTTTGTTGGACCAAGTCTCACCTGAAGAAGTAAATATCAAAAACTATGACCTAACTTTCATTTCCAATGTTTAATAATTATTTTAGATTTGATAGGTTATTAGTGAACTAGTTCTTATCATTTTTGAAAATACATTGGTAGAAAATCTCCCTTACTTCGATGATACTCCACATCCATTAGAGACATCACTGGTACATGATATAGAAGTCAGATGCTCAAGTGATAGTGAATGCTTTAATTGTATTATTCATTAGAACTGAATAAAGGAGCTAATAATAGAGAACATGCAAATAAATGAAAGGTTGAAAGAATTACTTGGAATAATAGAAAAACAAGGCATTTTGGCTGAATCAAGCGACCCTATAGTGGATCCTCATCCTAAACCAATTGCTTCTAGAACAAGGACTATGAAAGGGTGTGATCGAAGTGGTTATGATTACAGGGATACTCCTATTAATAATCCTATGTGGTCTAAGCTTTTACCTTAGAAGAAGAGAAGCAAGATAGAAATATGCAAGCCTTTTGAGAATATCACAGGACAAGGAGCTATTCTTGGCCGAGGAAAAGAAAAAATTGATCACTATTGATCCTGTCTGAAATTTGCGAAGACGTGCACTGGCTCCGGTGAATGACGATCCTTGATGAAGATAGCCTCCGAGAGACTTAAAAGAACCTCTCCATGATCTTACGCATAGTGAGACAAACCAACAAAGCATTAGTGATCTAAGACAAGGGTGGGGATCCTTGGCTAGGCCCTCCGACGCTCAAGTCAGTTTCTCTCTCAAAGGTGGAAGGAAGAAGAAGAAGATGAACAATAATTGAAGTATTTGGAAACAGAGTTTAGATGCTAGAACTTGCATACCTTGCTATCGGAGAGGACACCTCTTTTTATACTACCTCATGTGACCTCCGTAGTCGTGAAGTAGTCCCCGATTCGTTAGGGTTTGTTAGGAGATGAAGTCATCTTCTATACTTCGTGCAATAATCCTTTAAGAAAATTTTTTTGTACCCAGATGCACCTCTTTTGTTATTTATGAGTTATATTTATGATGGGGACACATCATTATAACTGAAGAAGCTTCTAGAAGTTATTTCTTGCCAAATCTGTCAGGTTGTTATTGTTGGAGTGTATACTAAAAGCCTAGCTTTTGTAAACATTTATTTTTGAAAAAAAAAGAATCACATTGGTCAATATCTACATTTATTTGTTAAATATAATTGTTTAATTAATTTATATAAGTAGATAGCATGGTGTGTGGTGTCACACTCAGAAGATCATGTTGTCGGTTCTTTGTAAATTATAAACAGTTGCTCACGACTAAGATGGAAAGGAACAAACCATCGGAATAGTCGTAGTGTAATTAAGTATTAGTCTATCTTGATTAATAAATTATACTTGTACACTCTAAGTGTATTGAGTAGGACCATTTAGGTAAGTTCTTTTTGTACTGACTAAATAAAAGAACTAGACCTTAGTTATTGTGGAAGTGTGTGCTCTTAATCCTAATATAATAACAAGCACATATATTTAATATTTATTTCTTTGACTTATCAAAGGGTGAGGTATAGCTCGATAAATCAATATGCCCGATAAGTTGGGAAATGATATTACTTATAGTGTGTGTTGTTGATTATAGAAGGAATCTGTGTCCTAGTTATCTAGGTTGAGAATGTCCTCAAGAGGAGCTCATAAGGATTGCCATGTTAAACTCTGCAGGTGGACTTAGTCCGACATGACAATGAAGTTGAGTGGTACTACTCTTGGAGCTAAATATTAATTAAGTGAGTTGTCAGTAACTTACTTAATTAGTGGACATTCGTTATCTTAAACACAGGGAGACTAACACACTCATGATAAGAAGGAGCTCATAATGTAATTTGTGATTAGTGCGGTAGTGCGATAATAACTCTCTAGTGGAATGAGTTATTATCGATGAACTTGAGTTGTATGTTCGGGGCGAACACGGGATACTCAAGCTCATCGGAAGGCCAAAACCAATTTCTCCTCTAGGTCCCTATCGTAGCCTCATTATAGCCTCAAGTCCATCCAAATATAAGTCCATCTTGGTGTCCAAGAAGGGGGTCGGTCCAATGCTTGGTGACCAAGCAAGGGTCGGCCACATCCTCTTCTATAGGGGTCGACCCTTTGCTTTGTGACCAAGCATGTAGGGGCCGACCATAATAATTCAAACAAGGAGGGGTATTTTGAATTTTTAAAATCTTCTCTTTGTAGAAAATTATAAGTTTTAAAAGAGAGATTTTAATTTCAAAAACTTTCCTTATTTGAATTAGGCCACATGTTTTAAAAGAAAGTTTAAAAGATTTTAAAACTTTCCTTTTTTAACCATCCTCATGGTTTAAGAAAAAAAGGAAGATAAGTTTTAAAATTTAAATTTTCTATCACCATGTTAAAAAAGGAAATTTTATAAGAAAAGTTTTAAATTTTTAAACATGGTTTTAATTTTTAGAACTTTCCTTTTTTAACTCCTACTTTAGGAAAGAGAGCTTGTAAAATTTTATAAGAGTTTTTCTTCTTGTAAAATTTTATAAAAAAAATTATTTCCTTCCTCTTATAGGGGTCGGCCACCCTTGCTTGGTGCCCAAGCAATGTGGCCGGCCAAAACAATAAAAAATAAAATCATCATCCAACTAATTTGGTGATTGATTCAATCAAGAGGAAAGAAAAGGAAAAATAAAAGGGAAAAGGGAAAACTCTTGGAAGATTTTAATTTTTTGTAAAAATTCTTCCCTTATTTGCCTTGGGCAAGTATTATAAAAGAAGGGGTGAGGAGACTTCATGAGACACAATTCTTATTCTCTTGGAGGAGTCTCTCTTGGTGGTGGCCAACCCTCTCTCTTCTCCCTTTCCCTTTGCTCTCTTCTCCTTGGTGGTGGTGGTGGCCGAATTTTAGAGGAAGAGGAAGAAAGCTTTTGGGTGGTGTTCATCTTGGAAAATCGTCACCCACACGACGTCCAAGGCGAGGCGAGGAATACGACAAAAGATCTCGAGGTCATTAGCATACAAAGAGAAGGTATAATTAGCAATTGTTTTCCGCATCATGCTAGTTATTTATTTTTGTAAAAATTCCAAACACAAGAGGCATTAGATCTAGTATTTTGAATTAGTTTTTCGAATTTGAGTTTTCTTTGTTTTCAAATTTGTGATTCGATTGTTCTTTTTGGTTAACCTAAAGTTATTTAAGAAAATTAAATATTAGCTTTCCTTAAAAGGCTTTGTCTAGGCGGTGGTGGTTGCTCCCATATCCAAGAAGGTCATGTGCCTCGCCATGCAGTCCTGGAAGCTAATTTTAAAAATTAATATTTAATGAAATTAATAACATAGGTGGATTTGAATCAATAGTGTTAAGTTCCGCTTGCGATTCAAATCTAAACCATTAAGAACAGATAAGTTATATTTAGAATCAATGATGTTAAGTTTCGTCTGCGATTCCTAATTTAACTTCTAAAGAACATAATAGGTTATTTAAGGAAAGGTTCGACACTTGTATAAAAATTTTTATACAGTGGAACTGGTACGTTTTCCTAGGACTAACCAACAGTTATATTTTCAGTCGGTCCTTTAAACCAGTCACATATATAATAAGAATACCATCTGTTAGGTGTATCTTGGTCAGTCACTTAAACTGGCCACATGTGTTAAGAATACGTTCTATTGGGCATGTCTCGGTTGATCGTTCAAGCCAGTTGCATATATTAAGAATGTTTTTTGTTGAACATGTCTTGGCCGATCGTTCAAGCCGATCGTATATATATATTGAGAATTCCTCCTACTAAGTATGTTTTGGCTGAGAATGTTTATGAACTTTAGGAGGCTGAGTGCCCTTATGCTAGGTCAGACTTTACTCGGGTGAGTGCATTTTGACCATAAGTTGACGACCGGTAATATACCATAAGTTGCTATAAAGTTAAGTACCTTTACGCTCAGTCGAGCTTTCCCTGACCGAGCGTGTGCAAGCACTCATTGGTGCCCGCTCAATCTTAACTCAGTCGGTAATATATTAAGAGCTTTTTATAAGGCTATGTATCTTTACGCTCGGTCGGGCTTTGCTCGGCCGAGCGTATATGAGTACATGGGAGCTCGCTCAGCCTTCGATCGATCGGTAATGTACTAGAAGTCGTTCATAAGGTTAAGTACCTTTATGCTCGAGCGGGCTTTGGTCGGCTGAGCGTATATGAGCATATCGATGCTTACTCGGCCTTCGATCGACCGGTAATGTATTAGAAGTCATACATAAGGCTAAGTGTCTTTACGCTCGGGCGGGCTTCATCTGACCGAGTGTATATGAGCACATGGGTACTCGCTTGGCCTTCAATCGACTGGTAAGGTACTAGAAATCATACATAAGGCTAAGTGCCTTTATACTCGGGCGCCCTTTGCTCGGCCGAGCATATATGAGCACATGGGTGCTTGCTCGGCCTTCGATCTGATAGGATCGAGTAGCGCGATAGAGGGGGGGGTGAATATCGCTTCTTTTTAAAAACTATTCTTTTCGTATTTAAATCAAAGTCGTGCACAGCGGAAAGTAAATAGAGACACAAATGTTTTACTTCGTTCGGAGCCTAGCTCGACTCCTACTCGAAGGCCCGCGGTCCTTGACCGCACCGATGGGCAAAGCACTAAAACCCTTCTCTCCGAACTCCTCGGAGAGAAGCAGATCGTACAAGTACAATAGAATAAGATAGTAACAAACCTACTATCTTATTAGCAATTAAGTATAAAACAAAAAACAAGTATACCGACAAATGAATCGAAGATGTAGCGTAGGTCAGTTCTTCCAAATGACGTAGCTTTGCACTGAAGATGAGTCGCTTGCAGAGTAGTTACTTGTGATCAGAAAGTTATCTCCAAGTCTCTGTCTTCGAGTCTGAATTTATAGGTGGACTGAGGTTCGGTCGACCGATCCCTCTGTTCGGTCGACCGAACCAGCTCCGATCACCCACAGCTGGAATCTGACGCTGGCTCGTAAATTCTGCATTAACTGGCCTTCAATGGTTCGGTCGACCGAACCTTTTATCGGTCGACCGAACAAGCTTTTACCTTGTTCGTCGAAGTCTGCCAGAATCTTGAATTAATGCGTGATTAATGTTGATTGGATCGGTCGACCGATACCCAGGTTCGGTCGACTGATCAGCTTATTTCCTTTGCTTGCTGATCGGTGCTGACGAGCTGGCTTTGCTGAGTCATCAAGTTCGGTCGACCGATCTTACTATTCGGTCGACCGATCAAGCTTTGATCGAACTTTGACTTTGATCTATTCTGAACTGTTTGCTTTCTGTTATGCTCATGTTCGGTCGACTGAACCGCTAGTTCGGTCGACCGATCCACTCTGACCTGCAACACAATGTTCGAACAAAAACTTCCTGCAACACAGATGTTAGCACACAGCATAATAATGAATAAAAGACAGCATAATGAGTAATATAAAAGATAGCAATAGAAATGTCTTGATCTCAACTTGGAAACCTTCCCGGTTTCTTCAGTTGGATCAGCAACCTAAGGTTGTTCCCTCCGGGAACCCGACCTCATTGTCGCTCCTCCAGTTTGCTTACCTCAACCTACCTGCCAAACTTTGATCCTCCAGATCTAGTTTGGACTTCTCACTTAGCCTTGATCGGCTCCCCAGGACTTTTCCTTTGATCTTCGGTCCTTCAGACCTCTCGATCACACTGCCAAGCTTTGTCTCCCCTTGACCTACTTGGACTTTCACCTGGGTTCCACAATCTGCTAAGATTTCTCCTGCCTAGCCTCCAACTAGGTCTTTCCCGGTTGAGTAAACATTCTGCACACTCAGTAAACTTGTTAGATCATAACAAGACTTAACTTGAACCTTTGACAACATCAAAACTCAGGTTTGATTCTGGTGCATCTTGCACCAACAATCTCCCCCTTTTTGATGTTTGACAACCAAGGTTCAAAGTTAAGTTAAACATATGCAACTAGTAAATAAACAAGCAATTTCAATTCTTATTTCTCCCCCTGAAATAATCATCTCCCCCTGAATTCACTATCTCTCCCCCTTTGACACACATCAAAATTAGAGGAAGTCAAAAAACTAAACATAGAACATAAGAAAGTCTAACATTTTTGAAAATGAGGAAAGATTAAACAAGTAAAGAGAAGTAAAACTTTTTAGTAAAGGAAAACTAATTGTTCAAAAATATACTAAGTTTTCAAATGATATCACATTTGTCTAAGTTTCAAAGCCATAATTTTACTAAGTGATCAAAATTTGAAAAAGAGTTTATGATAAAATGATTTATAATTTGAAAAGAGTTAAAGAAGAAAGAAAATCAATCTTGAAATTAATGTTTTTTTTTAATTTTGAAAAAGATGTTAGAGAAAACAATTTTGAAAATAAATAGACTAAGTGAAAAATTTTGAAAACGTGTTTAAAGAAAATAATTTGAAACAATAAAAAAGTTTATAAAACTATTTTGAAGATAACTCCCCCTAAAATTGATATTTATCCTAAAAGTCCAAGCATGGTATGGTAAACTAAGGAAAAAAGTCCTTATGATGAAATGCCCAACCTCTGTCCAAGACTAGCTATCACAAGATAGTAGCAAGTTGACTCAGGTTGGTCAATTTGAGCATTTTATAACTAGCAAGGTTTTACTTACTAGTTAACTCAAATTGATCAATGTTTGTTATTTAAAGCCCAGATTTATAGCGATGCACTGACATAAGCATCTGAAATCTAGGGCTAGGACCTAAGCATCTCACCCATTCTAAGTTATCAAACAAGGGATCCTACTGTGCTTGTGAGATGCTGGCTCCTAGAACTATAGGATCATGCAATTCTACGGTAAAACCTAGGCTATTCCATAAAATGAAAAATAATTTCTAAGTATTTTTGAAACAAAAATTTGAAATGGGAATTTTTACAAAAATAATAATTTTTTTAAAAAATAAACTACATAGTAATTTTCAAAAACAAAGAACCTATTCTACAAAATTTAACAAGGGCTACTAAAGACTGAAAAACACTGAAGATTAAGCATAGTCATAACCCAAGTTAAGTAATAAATACAATAAGTCATAAAAAGTAAATCCTGAAATCACTCATCCTCGTCCTCATCATCTCTCAGATAATCAAAAATCCTCTGCTGCTCCTTCTGTAATGCATCAGTACGTTCTATCATCTCATGACGAATATCAGCAACTTGTCCCTGAAGAGAGCTGTACTGATCATCCATTTTTGTTTCCAATGAGTCAAAGCGACTGAAAATATCATCTCGCAGACGGGTAAAGAAGTCACTAGTTGGAGGAGGAGGAGGAGCATATGAACTGCTTTGAGGAAAATCGAAGAAGGGTGTCATGGCAAATCCAGGATCAATAAACACAGGAGGAGGTGCAGTAACCGGAATCTGATCATCCTCATCAATAGGATCGTCGACAGCTGGTGGGATATAGTGTGGATGAGTTCGTTTGTACACAAGCCCGTCAGCGCTCGTCTTAATCCCAGCCAAAGATAATTGCCTAACCCCGACAAGATCAAAGTCAGACAACTCAATCAACTCGCCTCGATGAACCCCCTACTCCGAGATTGACAATATAAGCAGTGAGAACATGACACTGAATCATATGAACCTTAAATGAAGTGTTGTACCCTGAATAGTAAATGATAGATCTGAATACCCAATAACCTAAGTCAAAGTCTAGTCTATGTCGAAGAGCGTACATCGGAAAAAGATGAACTGGTCGCAAAACGCCCTGATCTCCAGATGATAAAGGATAAATGCAAGACATGATCATCTTATAAAAAGCATTGTCTCTTGGACTAAGGGGTACAGTTGACATCTTTTTAGGACGAGGTCCTTCAAAGAAGTCAGCATACATGAGATCTAGAGTCAGATGAGAGAAAGGAGCAGGTAGCGGATCAGGAAGAGACTTACTAAAAAAGATACGATGAACTGATGGTCGGATCCGTAGAAATCGAAGAAACATGTCAAGATCAAACAACATGTCTCGAGTAGCAACTCTAGTCCTAAAATGATGGGGATCAAGTTCGCACAAGTTGTGGTAAAATTCCGAACAGAGAATAGGATTGTATGCATGTCTACAAAAGATGATGCTATCAAGTTGATAGTGTTGATTGATCTCTATGACCTCAGGACAAAAGGTTTGATAGAATTGGAGATCCAAACAACGAGTACCGATAACCTTAAATTTTTTATTAGGAAAAGATAGACGCAATTCTTCGGTAGAGAACCTAGGATCTTGGCTAGGATTAAGAGAGCTAGCCTCTCTTTGTGCAATAGCTCTACTTTTCTCACTATAAAAAAGAATAAATAAATAAAATGCAATAAGTAACTTGTGTAAAAATATTAAAAGGAATAGAATAAAAGAAAGTTACCGAGGCATTTTTGGAGGGGAAGAGGCTGGAATCGGCGAATAGTATAGGAGATAGAAGAGTAGAAGAATGGATTTGGATGAGTTGTGAGGGTTGCTCGCGGCTGCTTATATAGAAGATGATCGGTCGACCGATTAAGGGTTCGGTCGACCGATCCCTTAAATCTCTCGTCCTTTTGATCGGTGAGCAGACGTTCGGTCGACCGATAAAACGGTTCGGTCGACCGGAACTTTAATTTTGGCACAGATATAGGGAGAGTGAGGGGTAGTTGAAGTTATGTTTTCGGTCGACCGATAAAATGGTCCGGTCGACCGAATAATTGAACAGTCGTCATATGGCATAATAAACGTGGCATATATTAAAAAGAGTTCGGTTCGGTCGACCGAACCAGTTGTTCGGTCGACAGATAATAATTTTTTAATTAAGTTTAGAATAATTTTAATTAAGTTTAAAGTAAATTTAATTAAGTTTAAAATAATTTTAATTAAGTTTAAAATAATTTTAATAATTCTAATTAAGTTTAAAATAATTTAATTAAGTTTTAAAATAATTTAATTAAGTTTTAAAATAATTTTAATTAAGTTTTAAAATAATTAAGTTTTAAAATAATTTTAATTAAGTTTAAAATAATTTAATTAAGTTTTAAAATAATTTTAATTAAGTTTTAAAATAATTTAATTAAGTTTTAAAACAATTTTAATTAAGTTTAAAAATAATTTTAATTAAGTTTAAAAATAATTTTAATTACGTTTTAAAATAATTTTAATTAAGTTTTAAAATAATTTTAATTAAGTTTAAAAATAATTTTAATTAAGTTTTAAAATAATTTTAAATTAGTTTAAAAATAATTTTAATTAAGTTTAAAAATAATTTTAATTAAGTTTTTAAAATGATTTTAATTAAGTTTTAAAATAATTTTAATTAAGTTTAAAAATAATTTTAATTAAGTTTAAAAATAATTTTAATTAAGTTTTAAAATAATTTTAATTAAGTTTTAAAATAATTTTAATTAAGTTTAAAAATAATTTTAATTAAGTTTTAAAACAATTTTAATTAAGTTTTTAAAATGATTTTAATTAAGTTTTAAAATAATTTAATTAAGTTTAATTAATTTAAGTTTTAAAATAATTTAATTAAGTTTTAAAATAATTTTAATTAAGTTTAAAAATAATTTTAATTAAGTTTTAAAATTGAATTAGTTTGAATTAGATTTGACTTAAATTAATTTAGTTCAAATTAGAAGTAATTTTATTGAAAGAGGTTATTGAACCCATGTTAGATTCAAACTTAGCTTTGGGTTAATCAAGCAGGCGTCCTAAGGATAAGTTTCAGTTCAGTGGCGAGGCATATGGCAAGACTTTCCAAACTGTTTCTGCCCAAAAAACTTAATACTAAATTTTGGTCTAACTAGCCCATGTTTGACTGGGGTAGCTTCGGTCAGATCCACTAAGTCTAGTGCACCAGGTAGAATTCCATATTCAACCTAGACATGTCTTCGACAAAGTTTCCTTGACGTACTATCATCCCAATCCATTCCGGTGCTATGTTATAGGGTTTGGTAAACCTTTTTCATCTAACCGTTCTAATAATCCTAATCCTAAGTATTGAGTTTGGTTTAATTAAGTTGGTTGGATTGTTTTTCTAGTTGCTCCCCCTGAGTCATAGCTTAGATAAGGTCTATCTAAGTAATTGATTTGACTCTTAGGGACCAAGTAGTGGTTTGGTTTGATTGATTTGATTAAGTGTTTTGTTTGAACCAATGCTTGGACTTGACTTCTAACATTTTGACTGATTAGAGACATGTATGATTTGTTTGTTTTGTTCGGTTTATAGCCAAGCCCCGATTTGTTGTACACGGCTCGTTGCGATCCAAGTACCATATTTAGACACTTGGATCCCATTTCGAACCTTTCAAAAGTTTTCTTGAGTCGCTTGACTTGACCTTTCAAATCGGAATTTTCTTCCTCAAGTTTTTCAACTTGAGTCGAAGTTCCGACTTGAACTTGGTTAGTCGAGTCACTCAAGCTAACTTGTTGCTTAAGGTGGTCTATTTCCTTAAGTAACAAGTTATTTTGTTTTTCCAAAATTGCTAATTTTTTAAACAAACATTTAACTACTTTAAGTAAATTTGACTTTGAATAAATCGTTACCATATTCAGATCTTTCGATCCAGGGCTTCTCTCGGAATCGAGGTCGATCTCGGACTCGTATTCTTCGTCGGACTCGGACTCGGAATCTTCGTTCCTTGCCATAAATGCAAGGTGACTCGAGTGCTTCGTTTGTTCCGTGTCAGATTCGTCGGAAGAGGTTTCGTCCCAAGTCGCTTGAAGTGCCTTCTTCCGCCTTGTCGATTTGGGTCATTCTTCTTTCTGATTTGGGCATTCATTTTTGAAATGCCCCTTTTTGTTGCATCCATAACAAATCATTTCTGATTTGTTTTGGATCTGGTTTGGTGGAATCTTTTTGGTATTTCTTCTGAACTTTTTCTTAGTCAACAATCTTCGGACCATGTTGACTAGTTCTTCTTCGTTTGTTGAATCTGAGTCTGACTCGCTTTCAGACTCGATCTTCGTTTTTGATTTTGTCTCTTTGTTTGAACCTGCATACAAAGCAACTCCTTTCTCGACATGGCTCATGTTAGATTGCTCGTGTAATTCCAACTCGCAAAACAATTCATCTAACTTAAGAATTGAAAGATCTTTGGAAACTTTGTATGCATCTACAATTGATGCCCACAAAGCATTCCTCGGAAAGGCGTTCAGAGCGTACCTTATCGTGTCGCGATTTTCGAGTTCGTGTCCGATCAAGTGAAGACCATTGAGGATGTCTTTCAGTCGGGCGTGTAGTTGTGAGGTCGTCTCTCCAGGAAACATTTTTATTTTAAGTAAATTATTTAAAAGAATATCTCGTTTGTTTACCTTTGAGTCGTCGGTTCCTTCGTGTAATTTGATTAGTGAGTCCCACAAGTCTTTGGCATTGTCGTAGGGACCAACTCGGTTCAATTCCTCCATTGTGAGTCCACACTGAATGGTGTTGATCGCCTTGTAATTTAGTTGTGCCTTTTTGACCATTTGTGGAGTCCATTCTTCCGGTTCTAGAGTTGTTCCGTCCTTCATTGGAGGAGTGTAACCTTTCAAGATTGTGAACCAGAGCTCGATGTCGGACTTCTGGAAACACTCCATCCTATTCTTCCAGTAGCTAAAGTTTTTTCCTTTGAATAGTGGAGGTCGGACTGTGCTATAGCCTTCTTGATATGAATTCGACATCCTTACAAAGCACAGATTAAAAAATATTTCCAAGACTTTTGTCTTGCAGTAGTGCTTGGAAAAAATAGAGATAATGAAAAATATTAAAGAAATTTGAAGAAAAGAAAAGATTTTAAAGATGCTTAGAAAATCGGTTAAGAAATTTCAGAGCTAACCTTGCTCTGATACCAATTGATAGGATCGAGTAGCGCGATAGAAGGGGGGGGGGGGGGGGGAATATCGCTTCTTTTTAAAAACTATTCTTTTCGTATTTAAATCAAAGTCGTGCACAGCGGAAAGTAAATAGAGACACAAATGTTTTACTTCGTTCGGAGCCTAGCTCGACTCCTACTCGAAGGCCCGCGGTCCTTGACCGCACCGATGGGCAAAGCACTAAAACCCTTCTCTCCGAACTCCTCGGAGAGAAGCAGATCGTACAAGTACAATAGAATAAGATAGTAACAAACCTACTATCTTATTAGCAATTAAGTATAAAACAAAAAACAAGTATACCGACAAATGAATCGAAGATGTAGCGTAGGTCAGTTCTTCCAAATGACGTAGCTTTGCACTGAAGATGAGTCGCTTGCAGAGTAGTTACTTGTGATCAGAAAGTTATCTCCAAGTCTCTGTCTTCGAGTCTGAATTTATAGGTGGACTGAGGTTCGGTCGACCGATCCCTCTGTTCGATCGACCGAACCAGCTCCGATCACCCACAGCTGGAATCTGACGTTGGCTCGTAAATTCTGCATTAACTGGCTTTCAATGGTTCGGTCGACCTAACCTTTTATCGGTCGACCGAACAAGCTTTTACCTTGTTCGTCGAAGTCTGCCAGAATCTTGAATTAATGCGCGATTAATGTTGATTGGATCGGTCGACCGATACCCAGGTTCGGTCGACTGATCAGCTTATTTCCTTTGCTTGCTGATCGGTGCTGACGAGCTGGCTTTGCTGAGTCATCAAGTTCAGTCGACCGATCTTACTATTCGGTCGACCGATCAAGCTTTGATCGAACTTTAATTTTGATCTGTTCTGAACTGTTTGCTTTCTGTTATGCTCATGTTCGGTCGACTGAACCGCTGGTTCGGTCGACCGATCCACTCTGACCTGCAACACAGTGTTAGAACAAAAACTTCCTGCAACACAGATGTTAGCACACAACATAATAATGAATAAAAGATAGCATAATGAGTAATATAAAAGACAGCAATAGAACTGTCTTGATCTCAACTTGGAAACCTTCCCGGTTTCTTCAGTTGGATCAGCGACCTGAGGTTGTTCCCTCCGGGAACCCGACCTCACTGTCGCTCCTCCAGTTTGCTTACCTCAACCTACCTGCCAAACTTTGATCCTCCAGATCTAGTTTGGACTTCTCACTCAGCCTTGATCGGCTCCCCAGGACTTTTCCTTTGATCTTCGGTCCTTCAGACCTCTCGATCACACTGCCAAACTTTGTCTCCCCTCGACCTACTTGGACTTTCACCTGGGTTCCACAATCTGCTAAGATTTCTCCTGCCTAACCTCTAACTAGGTCTTTCCCGGTTGAGTAAACATTCTGCACACTCAATAAACTTGTTAGATCATAACAAGACTTAACTTGAACCTTTGATAACATCAAAACTCAGGTTTGATTCTGGTGCATCTTGCACCAACACGATCGACCGATAATGTACTAGAAGTCATACATAAGGCTAAGTGCCTTTACGCTCGGGCGGGATTTGCTCGGTCAAGCGTATATGAGCCCATGGGTGCTCGCTCGGCCTCCGGTCGACCGGTAACATGCTGAGAATCATATGCCTTTACGCTCGGTCAGGCTTTGCTCGGCCGAGTGTATATGAGTACGTGGATGCTCGCTCGGCCTTTGATCGATCGGTGACTTGTCATTGAATCGATAACTCTTGGAACCTCCAAAAAAATATTGTTAGCTTATAGAGTTTTTGATGAATCACATAATGCTCATAACATTGCACAATTATTATATTTAATTTTAGAAGAATATGGCTTAACTCATAAAATATTTTCAATATCATTAGATAATGCTAGTTCCAATACCGCTTGTATAGATGATCTAAAATTTGTTTGTCAACCTATTATTGACGGTTTATTTTTTTCATATTCGTTGTGTATGCCATGTTTTAAATTTATGTGTTCAAGATAGATTAAAATTTTAGAAAGTTATATTAAACCAATTAGAATTGTAATTTCTTATTGATGCTCTCATCCATCTATAATGAAATAATAGGGTAGGTTTTGTAAAACTAATGGAATGAGACCTAAAAAATTTCCACGTAATGTACCAACACGTTAGAATTCAACATACCAATTATTACAAGATTCATTTCAATATAAAGAATTATTATGTTCATTTTTTTCATAAAATACTAATATTAATATATATTTATTTTCACAACAATGGAATATTTCACAACAAGAAAAACCCTCATAGACATCGGTTTTCCACCGCTGTCTATTACAAAATCGACCAATGTCTATGAAGGCGATGTAAAAGGTCTGTCATTTTAGACATCGGGTTATAACCGATGTAGTATCACTTAACGACACCGGTTTTCGAATCGGTTATGAACCGGTGTACTATCACTTAACGACACTGGTTCAGCAACGGTGTAAAACCGATGTAATATATGTTAATAACACCAATTTTGACAGCGGTTTACGACCGATGTAATATTAACAACACCAATTCCATCAACGATTTAAAATTGATGTAATATCAATTAATGACATCGGTTTTGGCAGCGGTGGAAAACCGATATAATATCAGTATTGTTTAACGACACCGATTCGATTTCCGAAACAGTGAAAACCGATATTATACAACATTTTAATAGTACAAAATTTAGTTAATATTATTATACATCGGTGTATCTAAACACACAAAGTCAATATCCATGTAACGAACACATAAATATTATTCTTACAACATAAAAAGATAATAGATATTGTACACATCAAGTTCGTATCCACAAATTACACAAATATTTTTTTTACAACATCAAAAGGTAATAGATATTGTACACATCAAGTCAGTATCCATAAAATACACAAATATTCTTTTTACAACATCAAAAGGTAATAGATATTGTACACATCAAGGTAGCATCCGCAATTTATATTCCATGCAAATGCATGCTATTGGGAATTTCGGGCCGCAAAAACCGTTTTTTCTCGTTGCGAAAACCCCGATTCCCATGCCACCGAATCCGTGCGAAGTAAAATTTTTCGAAAACATTACGAGTACGAGTTTCTTATGCTAGTTCTAAACTAGATCTACAAGGAGAAGATCTTATACCTTTGTAGCGAATTAAAGCCCTTCGCAATCCCACTCGTCCAACGGTTCGCCGGATCTCGAGATCGTCAAGTGTACGATCCTCTAGAAGTATCCACACGAACAAACTAGGTGGAGAAGACCAAACAAAGGTGTGCTAGCACCTTAGATCAGTCACGGCAAAGAGGAGGAGAGGGAGAGCAAGAAGAGAGGTGAGGAAGAAGAAGGAATGAATGCCTTGATTGAATAATCAAATTTTCATCCTTCCACACTTAGTGGCCGACCACAATTGTAACCCCCTCCATTTAATGTGGCCGGCCATTAAAGAAGGGGATTTGTAACCTCCATGAGGTGGCACACACATGTGCCAACTATGATGATGTGGCACATCATCATTAGTCCTCCTAATGGCAACTCACAAATGAGGTGGCAAATAGTCAAGTCAAACTTGACTCTTCCTCTTCCTCTCAAGTCAAGTCAAACTTGACATTATAACTCCCATGGTTGATCAAATCCAACCATTTGATTCAAGCCAATTTAATATAATGAATTTAATTCATTTAATTAAATTGATTCAATGAGTCATAATCTAAATTAGACTCATTGAACACATGAATCAAATTGAGTCTAACTTAATTAGTTCAATTAGGATTACTCTTAATCCAATTTGATTCATCACATGAATCTAATCCTCTTGGTTCATCATATGAACCTAATCTCCATCTAATTGTCCTTTGTGTGGACCCTATAGGTTCTTATAACGTTGGCAATGCTCCTAAACCAATTGAGAAGCATAAGTAATGAGCGGTATCTAGCAACACATCATTACTACCCAAGTTATAAGAATGTTGAGATCCAACATCACCTTGTGACTACTAATTGTGACTCCTCACAATATATGACAAGTGTCCTTCTATCCTTGACATCTAGATTGATCAATGTGAGGCATAGACCGTGTCATCCTCTGACCAATCTAAATCTTGAACTCCAAGTAGACTCACTAAATCAAATGAGCTCAATATCTCATATTGACTCATTTGGGCATAGTCATGCACTTCGTGGTTTCACTTTATCAAGAATATCGATGTCTCTCCCGTCATATAGGAGGGATAGATCCCATCTACATCACTCACATCTCTCTGCATAATTCGTTACATACCCAGTAATCGCCTTTATAGTCCACCCAGTTACGGGTGACGTTTGACGAAGCCAAAGTACATAACTCCTTATGTAGGGATCCATGGTGACTTCAGGTCCAAGGACTAGTAGTCATACTAATAGCCACATGAGAAAGTATATGACACTCATACAACGATCCATGATACTTTCTCATGGCGGGTCATTCAGTATACATTCTCCAATGCATACCCATGTGTCAACTTGAAATCTCTATATCCATGACTTGTGAGATCTAGTCATCGAGTTGACCTACATGCTAGTCTTATTGCATTAACATTGTCCCTGAATGTTAGTACTCGACTAGGAATGATTAAGAGTAGTGTTCCCTATATCATCTCACTATCGGTTCAACTAACCGATTGATATAGGTAAGAACCCTCTACTCAAGGACGCTATTATACTTAGTTTATTTGGCACCAATACAAGTAAGCATAATAACCAAAAAACCAAATGCCTTTATATATAAGAATATGATACAATGAGTCCATACAACAATTATCAAATGATTGGCTCTAGGGCTCTAACTAACACATACATCATCCAAAGTTTTCAAAAATCAAATACCTTTCCTACTCAAATGTAATCTAGCATGCATTCAGCACACTCGAACCACACTTCATCAATTTCAACTCTAGAGTACTTGAAATTTGTAAACTGTAACAACACATAAAAATAGATATTGCAGCACTTTCATTTTGTGAATTTAAAAAAAAATAAAAGAGACATCATTGAGGAAAATAAAAAAGAAAAAGGTGTTGATTACAAAGAAACTTACTGAGACTTGTAAAATATCTTCGCAAGCTAATGCAACATCCAATAGAAGAAGGAATACACGGAGAGCTATTTGCTGCATAGGAAAAAATAGCAAGGCAGAATAAAAAGAATCATCTTATCAATAACTCATAAGATGATTAAATTAAGGCATACCTCTTCAATTGGCTCGATATTCTGGAATAGCTTTTTGAGAATAGATAATGACTGTGCATACTCATGGATATGGTAGAGAATGATTGCCTGTGAAGAACCAAATTAACAAAAATACTAAGAAGAGAGCAATTTATTAACTCATTCACTAATTATGAAAAGAAAAATTTTGACAAAATGCATTGAACTACATACAATATTCAGCATTGTTACTGAAACATCAAACTCTTGGGCATGGACAACTCTACTGCTATTTATAGCAGCACTTTGATGAATTGAATCACTATTAGCTTTAGACCCTGAAACCATATAGCCTAGGCATCTATTCTCAGAGTCAATATGGTCCACAAAAGTATGTGAAAGCTCTTCACTCTGCTCCTATAACCAATATAGTTATTAATCAAAGAGTGCATGTAAAATATCTCTTCAGTTGCAAGAACAATGCTAGTTTAAGAAATCATAGAATATTGACTGAATGGATAAACATGGATTAAATTATTTCCAACTTTGAAAAAAAGATAGAGAAAATGGTGAAATTACATGAAATAGATAATAAAATATTAGCAATATTCAAAATACCATGATTTGGAGAAGACATGATTCCCAAGGAACAGCAAATTTTTCTGCTATAGAAGAATGGATGATTCTAAAGATCATGTTTAGCCTTATCATACATTTTAAGTATAATCATGTCATATAATATCATATGCTTAATATGATTATAGCTTTAATGTTTAATAATTTGTTTCCTCAAGAATGTCAATATGAAGATGATAAATTATCATCATATATTAATTCAAAAAACCAATTACCTGTGATTCAGTAAACTTACTTTAACCTTGTTTAATGCATCAAGGAGATTCCTAGGATTAGTGCAACCATCTCAAAAGTATTCTGCAACAGCAATGTTATGAAGAACCTGAAATAAATAGAAAATGATTAAGGTTCACACAAACAAGAACTACACATAGTAAATAAACTTCTCTTCTTTTGTATGAAAGTCAACAACAAATCATCATGTACTTTAAAAATGAGGAAGATATTAGTTAAAATAAAAATAATTAGAGGAAAAAATAGACATGTTTTATATAGAAGCCAATTAATACATTTTGACATGGAGAAACAACATCAAACCCTGAGTTGCAACTATTATGTAACGTCCCAATTTTCCCTATTTCAAATTCTAAAAGTCCATAAAAATATTTGGAAATACTTTTAAAATATTCTAGAGATTTTTAGAAATTTTTAGAGTATTTTTACGTAATTTTTGGAGGTCGTTTAGTAGGGTTACAAAAAGAAAGAAGTTTTAAAAAAAACGTTGAAGGTGAGATTCGAACCCACGACCTCGGGTCAAACTGACCCAAGCAAAACCGGCCCAATCAGTTGAGCTACATGATTTTGTTAACCATGTATGGTGAGAATTAAGTTTATAGCATAGTTAATGATTAGTGAATTAACTGGAAAAATATGCGCGGCTAAGGGATTGAAGCCGAGACCTCTTGTTTCGGTTAAAAACAGGTTAACCAGCTGTGCCAGCAAGTTTTGTTAATTAAGGAAAGAATGGATTATATTTAAGGTATAGTAATTAATAAAAATCTTAATTATAGGAAGAGGTTTAAGTTTTTCCCGAACCCAAAATTTTTCTCACCCGAACCTCTCCTCCTCTCTCGCGAACGGCGGCGGCGACTTCGCTGTTCGGGCGAAAAAGGGAGACGGAGCTAGGCTTTTTCCGGCCGGTCTTCACCCGTGTGCGACCACCATCATCGAGGATAGCTTGTGAGCACGAAGAAGAGCCGAAATCCAAGCTATCCGAAACCCTAGCAGCATTAGAAGCTCCCCCTTTTCGGTTGTAAGTCCAAGAACGGCGAGGTGAGTTGCTTCTCACTTGCAGTAGGAGTTGTTCCACGATTTCGCTTTTCTTCTCTGTTTTCTCGCTGAGCAGGAACAGTCCTAGATTCGTTGGTTCCGAGCTTCGATTTGTTTTCATGGTTTTCAGATTTTTGGTTGTAGAGAAACATGATGTTAGAGATCTTGGAATAGATTTAAGATTTTGCTTGCTCTGTTGCTAATCTGTTGAAGCATGTTTAGAGTTTAGAACAACTTTTTCTTTAACTTCATAATTGCAAGCAAGAACAATTTTGTATAGGGCTGATAACAGTCATAGCCAATTACCTCAAGCCAAAGTGTGCAGTTCCAGTACCTTTAAGTTACTGTCGTGCATGAATATCCCTCATCTTAAGCCTACTGTTTAGATCTTGGGCAGCAACTTAGTTTTGATTTCTTCTTGTTGTTTTAATGAACATGAACATCCCTTATATTTAGCATTTCAGTTTGCTTGGATTTCCTTACTAGCTTGTCAAGCAGAGAACATAATTGTTTCCAGATTCTAATCATAACCATGTGCTTAGTTGAAAACTAGTATTCCAGGAAGTACCCTAGATTATTCAGATGTTATGCTCATAGTATGCAAATTTTAGTGCTTTATTATTAGATATACATGAGCAGATTTTCTAGATTCCATTGCATGCCTGGTAGTTGAATTTGTTTTACTTTCACAGCATGCTTAAGTCCTCATTACTACTTGCTTAGTTGGGATATTTCACAGTTTGATCTTCTATAGAATTTCTAAGCATTTCTTAAATTGCATGCTTAGCTTTACTTTCACAGCAGGTTTAAGATGATTTATTTCCCTTTGCCATTAGATGTGCACGGTGATACTTTCTAGTCTCTTTTGCTATTAGAATATCTTGAGCATGCAGTTATTAGTTTCTTTGCTATTACATAAGCATGAGTTCTATCTTTAAGAACTATAAGCAAGAAAGACTAAGGTTTAGAC
This sequence comes from Zingiber officinale, assembly GCF_018446385.1. Lineage (NCBI taxonomy): Eukaryota > Viridiplantae > Streptophyta > Magnoliopsida > Zingiberales > Zingiberaceae > Zingiber > Zingiber officinale. Next base: position 26,429,326 of record NC_056003.1, read on the forward strand.
TTGATTTCAATTCCAGAAGATTGAATATCAAAAGCGCACACAAGGTGTTTGCTTAAATGCCAAGTAAGGGCAAGTATAAGAAGTTATAGTTAAAAAGAAAGTATTTTACTTTTAAAGGGCATGTACTGGACACAAGGTCCAAGGGATGGGCTCCAAGATGCCCCTAGGCACAAGGCCTAGAAGTATCTTAGTAGTTTCGGGATTAGCTACCTCGATTCTTATTAAGAATGCGCGCAAAGTGGTACAATGTCGGGCCCAAAAGAAGTTTATTATTATTTTGAAGTATTAAAGTATAAGTTTTGAAACAAATGCAACAATCTTCAAATATGTTTAGAGTTAGAAAGTTTAGTTTCTTGTTATTTGAAGCATGCAGTAGTAGTTTTATTTGTTTCTTGCTATTAGATTATTCAGCATGTTTAGCTTTATTTGCTTTCAACATGCAGTTATAGTTTTATTCTTATGAGCATGATTAGCTACACATGTTTAGTATTTCAGTTAGTATGATTCCTTTGCTATTTATGAGCATGAGTAGTTTTATATGTTAGCATTCAGTTTTAGCATGTTTTTATTTATATACATGCATATCGAGTTTTTGTGAGTAGATAGCACTCACTAAGCTTTATGCTTATAGACTGCACTTCCTCCTACTGCAGATAAAGGAAAGGAAAAGATTTAGTAAGGAAGGCGACAAGGTGGTGGTGATGAAGGTGTGTGATGGCTGGACTATGGGGAGATCAAGAGTTTGCTAAGGAATTGTTAAGACTTTTCTGTTTAGAGTTCTTTAGTTTTCTTTAAATGCTATTATGAGTCAAAATTATAATTAAGTTTATTCCGCATTTGTAGTTGGGTTCTATTGATGGAGTGATATTGTCGTTTGCTATTATTAGGGTAGTTTTCTTCTTTTATTTGTGATATTATACTGCGTGGTTGTGAAGATATATGTTTCAGCCGCCTGTGGCTGAGTATAGTTTGTTTGTATTGATGATTTAGTCATCGGTACAGGGGAGATTTTGCCGAAATTTTTCGGTAGAGATTCCTCGTGGTTTTTAATTATACCGGTTAGGTAGAGTTAGTAGTTAAGTAACGGTCACTCTTAGAGAGTAGTAGTAGTAGTAAGAAGGGTGGTCGTTACAGTTGGTATCAGAGCAGTGTTCCATTCTCCAGCATCACACACACATCAGCATCAACCTTGTCGTCTTCAAGTAAGAAAGTATTTAAGTTTTTTCCTTTTATGCTTTCTTTATTATTTGCAGTATGGAGTAATTGTTTATATGCGCTTTAGTAAGATAGAAGTTTTGTTTCTCTTTTATTCATATACATATGTATGTTTAGAAAGGATAGAGAAATGTTTAGAAGTACCTACTCATAGGTGTTGAAAGTCAAGAATCATATATAAGTAAGATATATCTAGAAAGTATAGTGATAATTTTAAGTTTTCTTTTCCTCTGCCTGACTTGATGTCAAGAAGAGGACGTCCTCGTACCGCTGGTACTGAGGACCGAGCTTAAGAAAACGAAGAGCCCAAAACAACTGGGCCTAATCTCTCTGAAGTTGTTGCTCAACTTTAGAGACAAGTAGCAAAGCAGCAACAAGTGATTGCCAATCTGATGGTAAATCAGCAACCAGTTCCTCCTACTCCTCCAACAGTAACTGTGGAGACTCCAGGGGTAACCAAGGTTCCACCAGCTTCCCTCCCAGTCGTCACAGCACCTCAGAGACAAGAAGCCTACCTGATACAGTGGCTGAAATTGAAACCAGAGAGCTTCTCAGGCACGACTGAGCCCTGGGATGCCCGGGCTTGATTCAAGACACTTGAGAGCACAATGGAGCTTCTTGACTGGCCAAAAGTCGAGAAAGTTAAGTGTGCCTCTTCCTGCCTATCTGGAGATGCTTGTATGTGGTGGGAGCGAGTTAAGAGTAAGAGAGCAATCAACCAGATGAGCTGGGTTGACTTCGAGATAGAGTTTTACGAAGAAGTCTTCCGTCAACGGATCACCAATAAACAGTATGAGGAGCTTATGGAATTCATACAAGGTGACTACCAGTAGAAGAAGCGGTTAAAAGATTTAACAGGCTAACTCACCTTTGTCTAGAGTTAGTAAGTACAGTGAAAGAACGAGTCAGACTGATGCTCCTAATGCTGAGACCAGAAATAACACCTAATGTGAGTAGTGGAACTCACCGACCATAGATTGGTGAAGAGCTGGTCAGCAGGGCATTAGTGACCACTATCTGAACAGCAACAAGGTACAACAAACGCAACACAAGCCAGTCAAGATAGAAGACAAGACAGTGGGGAAACAGAGACCCCAGTCAAGTAATCAGAACTGGAAGGACAAAGATAACAAGAAAGACCCAAGCAGGAAGATGTTCGGGTAGTCTGTGAGTATCCAAAGGTATTTCCAGAAGGGCTACCTGGACCACCTCCCAACAGAGAAGTGGAGTTTGAGATTGAATTGGTTCCTGGTACCGGTCCAATTTCAAAAGCTCCGTATCGCATGTCTCCAGTAGAGTTGAAAGAGTTGCAAGCACAACTACAGGAGTTACTTGACAAGAGCTTCATTCGCCCTAGTCACTCACCTTGGGGAACTCCTGTGTGGTTTGTCAAGAAGAAAGATGGATCTATGCGAATGTGCATAGATTACAGAGCTCTGAATCAACTGACCATCAAGAACAAGTACCCCCTTCCCAAGATCGACGACTTATTTGATCAGCTGAGAGGGGCAACAGTATTCTCGAAGATAGACCTGCGCTCTGGGTACCATCAGCTGAAAGTGAAAGAAAGAGATATACCCAGAACGACGTTCGGGACCAGATATGGACACTACGAGTTTGTAGTCATGCCTTTTGGTGTGACTAATGCACCAGCAGTTTTAATGGAGTTGATGAACAGGGTGTTTAGAGAATACCTTGACAAATTTGTCATCGTATTCATTGACGACATTCTAGTCTATTCAAGGACCTCAGAGGAACATGACACGCACTTAAGGATAGTATTGCAGACCTTTCAGCAAAAGCAGCAGTATATTAAATTCTCAAAGTGCGAATTCTAGTTAGATTAGGTGGCGTTTCTAAGCCACATAATTTCTAAAGAAGGTATTCAAGTGGATCCAGCCAAAGTAGAAGTGGTCAGCAATTGGAGGAGACCCAAGAATGCCAGGGAGATCAGAAGCTTCCTTGGTTTAGCTGGGTATTACAGGAAATTCGTGGAAGACTTTTCCAGAATAGCCTCTCCACTTACAGCCCTCACCAGAAAGAACAAGAAGTTTGAATGGTCAGATAAATGTGAGCAGAGTTTCCAAGAGTTGAAGAAGAGACTGACCAGTGCTCCCATTCTGACTGTTCCAGAGAGTGACAAGAGTTTTGACGTCTACAGTGATGCTTCCAAGATGGGCTTAGGAGCTGTACTCATGCAGGAAGGAAAAGTTATAGCTTATGCTTCCAGACAACTCAAAGACTACGAGAAGAACTACCCCACTCATGATCTAGAGCTGGCAGCTGTGGTCTTTGCACTGAAACTCTGGCGACATCATTTGTATGGAGTTTAGTGCAGAATCTTTACAGATCACCAGAGTCTTAAGTACTTTTTCACACAGAAGGACTTAAACATGAGACAGCGTAGGTGGCTAGAGTTGGTCAAAGACTATGACTGTGAAATCCTCTACCACCCAGGTAAAGCTAACAAAGTGGCAGATGCACTAAGCAGAAAGTCCAGTGAATCCCTGATGTCCTTGTCATCATTAGCCCTGCCACTGCAGAAGGAGTTGTCAGATTTTGGACTTGAAATTATTGAAGGACAACTCTCTGCATTGACCTTAGAGTCAACCCTGCTTGAGGATATACAGAGAAAGAAAAGTGAAGATCCAGATATCCAAAAGATCAAGCAAGGGATACAAGAAGAAGGAAATTCGGAGTTTCGAGTATCAGACAGTGGAATTCTTTATCAGGGGAGCCGCCTTTGTGTCCCTAATGATGAAGAGCTGAGAAAGAAAATTTTAGAGGAAGCTCATAGTACACCCTACTCCATGCATCCTGGTTCTACCAAGATGTATCAAGACGTGAAACAGATATTCTGGTGGTCTGGACTCAAAAGAGATGTAGCTAAACATGTCAGAGGGTCAAAGCAGAACACCAGAGACCAGGAGGAATTCTACAGCCTCTTCCTATACCAGAGTGGAAGTGGGAAGACATATCCATGGACTTCATAACAGGTCTCCCAAGAACCACAAATGGATATGATGTGATATGGGTGATAGTGGACAGATTGACAAAGTCTGCTCATTTTCTAGCCATCAAGGTGTCTCACTCTATAGAGCAGTTGACACAGTTGTATGTTAAAGAGGTGATCAGACTTCTCGGAGTTCCTAAATCTATTGTTTCTGATAGAGATGGGCGCTTCACCTCTCACTTTTGGGAGTGTGTTCAGAATGCACTAGGCACCAAACTCAAGTTCAGTACAGCTTTCCATCCACAGACTGATGGACAGATAGAGCGAGTAAATCAGATTCTAGAAGATATGCTCAGAGCTTGTGCACTAGATTTCAAGGGAAGTTGGTGCAAGTATCTATGCTTAGCTGAATTTGCCTACAACAATAGCTATCAGGCCACCATCAAGATGGCACCTTATGAGGCACTGTATGGCAGGAAGTGCAGATCATCCATTTGCTGGCAAGAAGCAGGTGAGAGAAAAGAAATGGAAGTAGAACTGGGCATTCAGACAGAGCTGATAGATGAGACTACTCAGGCTATTCAGAAGATCAGACAGAGAATTGAGTCTGCCCAGAGACACACGCCGTAGGCCACTTGAATTCCAAGTAGGGGATTCAGTTTTTCTCAAGGTCGCTCCTATGAAGGGAGTGATGAGATTTGGCAAGAAGGGCAAATTAAGTCCTCGTTATGTAGGACCTTACCTGATCACAGAAAGGATTGGGAAAATAACTTACAAGCTGGATTTACCACAGGACATGTCAGCAATACATAATGTATTTCATGTCTCCATGCTAAAGAAGTGTCTCCATGACCCGAGCCAAGTGATTCAGCCTCAATCAGTGCAGATCCAAGAGGATCTTAGTTATGAGAGCAAACCTACACAGATAGTGGACAGAGCAGTCAAGAGACTAAGAAACAAAGAAGTACCACTAGTGAAGGTCGTCTGGCAGAACCAGAAGCACGAGGAAGTCACTTGAGAGCGGGAGGACAGTATGAGACAGAAGTATCCAGAGCTATTCTAAGTTCGAGGACGAACTTTTTATAAGGTATGGGGAATTGTAACGTCCCAATTTTCCCTATTTCAAATTCTAAAAGTCTATAAAAATATTTGGAAATACTTTTAAAATATTCTAGAGATTTTTAGGAATTTTTAGAGTATTTTTACGTAATTTTTGGAGGTCGTTTAGTAGGGTTACAAAAATAAAGAAGTTTTAAAAAAAACGTTGAAGGTGAGATTCGAACCCACGACCTCGGGTCGGACTGACCCAAGCAAAACCGGCCCAATCAGCTGAGCTACATGATTTTGTTAACCAAGTATGGTGAGAATTAAGTTTATAGCATAGTTAATGATTAGTGAATTAACTGGAAAAAAATGCGCGGCTGAGGGATTGAAGCCGAGACCTCTTGTTTCGGTTAAAAACCGGTTATCCAGCTGTGCCAGCGAGTTTTGTTAATTAAGGAAAGAATGGATTATATTTAAGGTATAGTAATTAATAAAAATCTTAGTTATAAGAAGAGGTTTAAGTTTTTCCCGAACCCTAAATTTTTCTCACCCGAACCTCTCCTCCTCTCTCGCGAACGGCGGCGGCGACTTCGCTGTTCGGGCGAAAAGGGAGACGGAGCTAGGCTTTTTCCGGCCGGTCTTCACCCGTGTGCGACCACCATCGTCGAGGAGAGCTTGTGAGCACGAAGAAGAGCCGAAATCCAAGCTATCCGAAACCCTAGCAGCATTAGAAGCTCCCCCTTTCCGGTTGTAAGTCTAAGAACGACGAGGTGAGTTGCTTCTCACCTGCAGTAGGAGTTGTTCCGCGATTTCGCTTTTCTTCTCTGTTTTCTCGCTGAGCAGGAACAATCCTAGATTCGTTGGTTCCGAGCTTCGATTTGTTTTCATGGTTTTCAGATTTTTGGTTGTAGAGAAACATGATGTTAGAGATCTTGGAATAGATTTAAGATTTTGCTTGCTCTGTTGCTAATCTGTTGAAGCATGTTTAGAGTTTAGAACAACTTTTTCTTTAACTTCATAATTGCAAGCAAGAACAATTTTGTATAGGGCTGATAACAGTCATAGCCAATTACCTCAAGCCAAAGTGTGCAGTTCCAGTACCTTTAAGTTACTGTCGTGCATGAATATCCCTCATCTTAAGCCTACTGTTTAGATCTTGGGCAGCAACTTAGTTTTGATTTCTTCTTGTTGTTTTAATGAACATGAACAACCCTTATATTTAGCATTTCAGTTTGCTTGGATTTCCTTACTAGCTTGTCAAGCAGAGAACATAATTGTTTCCAGATTCTAATCATAACCATGTGCTTAGTTGAAAACTAGTATTCTAGGAAGTACCCTAGATTATTCAGATGTTATGCTCATAGTATGCAAATTTTAGTGCTTTATTATTAGATATACATGAGCAGATTTTCTAGATTCCATTGCATGCCTGGTAGTTGAATTTGTTTTACTTTCACAGCATGCTTAAGTCCTCATTACTACTTGCTTAGTTGGGATATTTCACAGTTTGATCTTCTATAGAATTTCTAAGCATTTCTTAAATTGCATGCTTAGCTTTACTTTCACAGCAGGTTTAAGATGATTTATTTCCCTTTGCCATTAGATGTGCACGGTGATACTTTCTAGTCTCTTTTGCTATTAGAATATCTTGAGCATGCAGTTATTAGTTTCTTTGCTATTACATAAGCATGAGTTCTATCTTTAAGAACTATAAGCAAGAAAGACTAAGGTTTAGACTTGATTTCAATTCCAGAAGATTGAATATCAAAAGCGCACACAAGGTGTTTGCTTAAATGCCAAGTAAGGGCAAGTATAAGAAGTTATAGTTAAAAAGAAAGTATTTTACTTTTAAAGGGCATGTACTGGACACAAGGTCCAAGGGATGGGCTCCAAGATGCCCCTAGGCACAAGGCCTAGAAGTATCTTAGTAGTTTCGGGATTAGCTACCTCGATTCTTATTAAGAATGCGCGCAAAGTGGTACAATGTCGGGCCCAAAAGAAGTTTATTATTATTTTGAAGTATTAAAGTATAAGTTTTGAAACAAATGCAACAATCTTCAAATATGTTTAGAGTTAGAAAGTTTAGTTTCTTGTTATTTGAAGCATGCAGTAGTAGTTTTATTTGTTTCTTGCTATTAGATTATTCAGCATGTTTAGCTTTATTTGCTTTCAGCATGCAGTTATAGTTTTATTCTTATGAGCATGATTAGCTACACATGTTTAGTATTTCAGTTAGTATGATTCCTTTGCTATTTATGAGCATGAGTAGTTTTATATGTTAGCATTCAGTTTTAGCATGTTTTTATTTATATACATGCATATCGAGTTTTTGTGAGTAGATAGCACTCACTAAGCTTTATGCTTATAGACTGCACTTCCTCCTACTGCAGATAAAGGAAAGGAAAAGATTTAGTAAGGAAGGCGACAAGGTGGTGGTGATGAAGGTGTGTGATGGCTGGACTATGGGGAGATCAAGAGTTTGCTAAGGAATTGTTAAGACTTTTCTGTTTAGAGTTCTTTAGTTTTCTTTAAATGCTATTATGAGTCAAAATTATAATTAAGTTTATTCCGCATTTGTAGTTGGGTTCTATTGATGGAGTGATATTGTCGTTTGCTATTATTAGGGTAGTTTCCTTCTTTTATTTGTGATATTATACTGCGTGGTTGTGAAGATATATGTTTCAGCCGCCTGTGGCTGAGTATAGTTTGTTTGTATTGATGATTTAGTCATCGGTACAGGGGAGACTTTGCCGAAATTTTTCGGTAGAGATTCCTCGTGGTTTTTAATTATACCGGTTAAGTAGAGTTAGTAGTTAAGTAACGGTCACTCTTAGAGAGTAGTAGTAGTAGTAAGAAGGGTGGTCGTTACAGTTGGTATCAGTGCAGTGTTTCATTCTCCAGCATCACACACACATCAGCATCAACCTTGTCGTCTTCAAGTAAGAAAGTATTTAAGTTTTTTCGTTTTATGCTTTCTTTATTATTTGCAGTATGTAGTAATTGTTTATATGCGCTTTAGTAAGATAGAAGTTTTGTTTCTCTTTTATTCATATACATATGTATGTTTAGAAAGGATAGAGAAATGTTTAGAAGTACCTACTCATAGGTGTTGAAAGTCAAGAATCATATATAAGTAAGATATATCTAGAAAGTATAGTGATAATTTTAAGTTTTCTTTTCCTCTGCCTGACTTGATGTCAAGAAGAGGACGTCCTCGTACCGCGAGCTTAAGAAAACGAAGAGCCCAGAACAACTGGGCCTAATCTCTCTGAAGTTGTTGCTCAACTTTAGAGACAAGTAGCAAAGCAGCAACAAGTGATTGCCAATCTGATGGTAAATCAGCAACCAGTTCCTCCTACTCCTCCAATAGTAACTGTGGAGACTCCAGGGGTAACCAAGGTTCCACCAGCTTCCCTCCCAGTCGTCACAGCACCTCAGAGACAAGAAGCCTACCTGATACAGTGGCTGAAATTGAAACCAGAGAGCTTCTCAGGCACGACTGAGCCCTGGGATGCCCGGGCTTGATTCAAGACACTTGAGAGCACAATGGAGCTTCTTGACTGGCCAAAAGTCGAGAAAGTTAAGTGTGCCTCTTCCTGCCTATCTGGAGATGCTTGTATGTGGTGGGAGCGAGTTAAGAGTAAGAGAGCAATCAACCAGATGAGCTGGGTTGACTTCGAGATAGAGTTTTACGAAGAAGTCTTCCGTCAATGGATCACCAATAAACAGTATGAGGAGCTTATGGAATTCATACAAGGTGACTACCAGTAGAAGAAGCGGTTAAAAGATTTAACAGGCTAACTCACCTTTGTCTAGAGTTAGTAAGTACAGTGAAAGAACGAGTCAGACTGATGCTCCTAATGCTGAGACCAGAAATAACACCTAATGTGAGTAGTGGAACTCACCGACCATAGATTGGTGAAGAGCTGGTCAGCAGGGCATTAGTGACCACTATCTGAACAGCAACAAGGTACAACAAACGCAACACAAGTCAGTCAAGATAGAAGACAAGACAGTGGGGAAACAGAGACCCCAGTCAAGTAATCAGAACTGGAAGGACAAAGATAACAAGAAAGACCCAAGCAGGAAGATGTTCGGGTAGTCTGTGAGTATCCAAAGGTATTTCCAGAAGGGTTACCTGGACCACCTCCCAACAGAGAAGTGGAGTTTGAGATTGAATTGGTTCCTGGTACCGGTCCAATTTCAAAAGCTCCGTATCGCATGTCTCCAGTAGAGTTGAAAGAGTTGCAAGCACAACTACAGGAGTTCCTTGACAAGAGCTTCATTCGCCCAAGTCACTCACCTTGGGGAACTCCTGTGTGGTTTGTCAAGAATAAAGATGGATCTATGCGAATGTGCATAGATTACAGAGCTCTGAATCAACTGACCATCAAGAACAAGTACCCCCTTCCCAAGATCGATGACTTATTTGATCAGCTGAGAGGGGCAACAGTATTCTCGAAGATAGACCTGCGCTCTGGGTACCATCAGCTGAAAGTGAAAGAAAGAGATATACCCAGAACGGCGTTCGGGACCATATATGGACACTACGAGTTTGTAGTCATGCCTTTTGGTGTGACTAATGCACCAGCGGTTTTAATGGACTTGATGAACAGGGTGTTTAGAGAATACCTTGACAAATTTGTCATCGTATTCATTGACGACATTCTAGTCTATTCAAGGACCTCAGAGGAACATGACACGCACTTAAGGATAGTATTGCAGACCTTTCAGCAAAAGCAGCAGTATATTAAATTCTCAAAGTGCGAATTCTGGTTAGATCAGGTGGCGTTTCTAAGCCACATAATTTCTAAAGAAGGTATTCAAGTGGATCCAGCCAAAGTAGAAGTGGTCAGCAATTGGAGGAGACTCAAGAATGCCAGGGAGATCAGAAGCTTCCTTGGTTTAGCTGGGTATTACAGGAAATTCGTGGAAGACTTTTCCAGAATAGCCTCTTCACTTACAGCCCTCACCAGAAAGAACAAGAAGTTTGAATGGTCAGATAAATGTGAGCAGAGTTTCCAAGAGTTGAAGAAGAGACTGACCAGTGCTCCCATTCTGACTGTTCTAGAGAGTGACAAGAGTTTTGACATCTACAGTGATGCTTCCAAGATGGGCTTAGGAGCTGTACTCATGCAGGAAGGAAAAGTTATAGCTTATGCTTCCAGACAACTCAAAGACTACGAGAAGAACTACCCCACTCATGATCTAGAGCTGGCAGCTATGGTCTTTGCACTGAAACTCTGGCGACATCATTTGTATGGAGTTTAGTGCAGAATCTTTACAGACCACCAGAGTCTTAAGTACTTTTTCACACAGAAGGACTTAAACATGAGACAGCGTAGGTGGCTAGAGTTGGTCAAAGACTATGACTGTGAAATCCTCTACCACCCAGTTAAAGCTAACAAAGTGGCAGATGCACTAAGCAGAAAGTCCAGTGAATCCCTGATGTCCTTGTCATCATTAGCTCTGCCACTGCAGAAGGAGTTGTCAGATTTTGGACTTGAAATTATTGAAGGACAACTCTCTGCATTGACCTTAGAGTCAACCCTGCTTGAGGATATACAGAGAAAGAAAAGTGAAGATCCAGATATCCAAAAGATCAAGCAAGGGATACAAGAAGAAGGAAATTCGGAGTTTCGAGTATCAGACAGTGGAATTCTTTATCAGGGGAGCCGCCTTTGTGTCCCTAATGATGAAGAGCTGAGAAAGAAAATTTTAGAGGAAGCTCATAGTACACCCTACTCCATGCATCCTGGTTCTACCAAGATGTATCAAGACGTGAAACAGATATTCTGGTGGTCTGGACTCAAAAGAGATGTAGCTAAATATGTTTCTGATAGAGATGGGCGCTTCACCTCTCACTTTTGGGAGTGTGTTCAGAATGCACTAGGCACCAAACTCAAGTTCAGCACAGCTTTTCATCCACAGACTGATGGACAGACAGAGCGAGTAAATCAGATTCTAGAAGATATGCTCAGAGCTTGTGCACTAGATTTCAAGGGAAGTTGGTGCAAGTATCTATGCTTAGCTGAATTTGCCTACAACAATAGCTATCAGGCCACCATCAAGATGACACCTTATGAGGCACTGTATGGCAGGAAATGCAGATCATCCATTTGCTGGCAAGAAGCAGGTGAGAGAAAAGAAATGGAAGTAGAACTGGGCATTCAGACAGAGCTGATAAATGAGACTACTCAAGCTATTCAGAAGATCAGACAGAGAATTGAGTCTGCCCAGAGTAGACAGAAGAGTTATGCTGACACACGTCGTAGGCCACTTGAATTCCAAGTAGGGGACAGAGCAGTCAAGAGACTAAGAAACAAAGAAGTACCACTAGTGAAGGTCGTCTGGCAGAACCAGAAGCACGAGGAAGTCACTTGGGAGCGGGAGAACAGTATGAGACAGAAGTATCCAGAGCTATTCTAAGTTCGAGGACGAACTTTTTATAAGGTATGGGGAATTGTAACGTCCCAATTTTCCCTATTTCAAATTCTAAAAGTCCATAAAAATATTTGGAAATACTTTTAAAATATTCTAGAGATTTTTAGGAATTTTTAGAGTATTTTTACGTAATTTTTGGAGGTCATTTAGTAGGGTTACAAAAAGAAAGAAGTTTTAAAAAAAACGTTGAAGGTGAGATTCGAACCCACGACCTCGGGTCGGACTGACCCAAGCAAAACCGGCCCAATCAGCTGAGCTACACGATTTTGTTAACCATGTATAGTGAGAATTAAGTTTATAGCATAGTTAATGATTAGTGAATTTACTGGAAAAAAATGCGCGCCTGAGGGATTGAAGCCGAGACCTCTTGTTTCGGTTAAAAACCGGTTAACCAGCTGTGCCAGCGAGTTTTGTTAATTAAGGAAAGAATGGATTATATTTAAGGTATAGTAATTAAGAAAAATCTTAGTTATAAGAAGAGGTTTAAGTTTTTCCCGAACCCTAAATTTTTCTCACCCGAACCTCTCCTCCTCTCTCGCGAACGGCGGCGGCGACTTCGCTGTTCGGGCGAAAAGGGAGACGGAGCTAGGCTTTTTCCGGCCGGTCTTCACCCGTGTGCGACCACCATCGTCGAGGAGAGCTTGTGAGCACGAAGAATAGCTGAAATCCAAGCTATCCGAAACCCTAGCAGCATTAGAAGCTCCCCCTTTTCGGTTGTAAGTCCAAGAACGGCGAGGTGAGTTGCTTCTCACCTGCAGTAGGAGTTGTTCCGCGATTTCGCTTTTCTTCTCTGTTTTCTCGCTGAGCAGGAACAGTCCTAGATTCGTTGGTTCCGAGCTTCGATTTGTTTTCATGGTTTTCAGATTTTTGGTTGTAGAGAAACATGATGTTAGATATCTTGGAATAGATTTAAGATTTTGCTTGCTCTGTTGCTAATCTGTTGAAGCATCTTTAGAGTTTAGAACAACTTTTTCTTTAACTTCATAATTGCAAGCAAGAACAATTTTGTATAGGGCTGATAACAGTCATAGCCAATTACCTCAAGCCAAAGTGTGCAGTTCCAGTACCTTTAAGTTACTGCCGTGCATGAATATCCCTCATCTTAAGCCTACTGTTTAGATCTTAGGCAGCAACTTAGTTTTGATTTCTTCTTGTTGTTTTAATGAACATGAACATCCCTTATATTTAGCATTTTAGTTTGCTTGGATTTCCTTACTAGCTTGTCAAGCAGAGAACATAATTGTTTCCAGATTCTAATCATAACCATGTGCTTAGTTGAAAACTAGTATTCCAGGAAGTACCCTAGATTATTCAGATGTTATGCTCATAGTATGCAAATTTTAGTGCTTTATTATTAGATATACATGAGCAGATTTTCTAGATTCCATTGCATGCCTGGTAGTTGAATTTGTTTTACTTTCACAGCATGCTTAAGTCCTCATTACTACTTGCTTAGTTAGGATATTTCACAGTTTGATCTTCTATAGAATTTCTAAGCATTTCTTAAATTGCATGCTTAGCTTTACTTTCACAGCAGGTTTAAGATGATTTATTTCCCTTTGCCATTAGATGTGCACGGTGATACTTTCTAGTCTCTTTTGCTATTAGAATATCTTGAGCATGCAGTTATTAGTTTCTTTGCTATTACATAAGCATGAGTTCTATCTTTAAGAACTATAAGCAAGAAAGACTAAGGTTTAGACTTGATTTCAATTCCAGAAGATTGAATATCAAAAGCGCACACAAGGTGTTTGCTTAAATGCCAAGTAAGGGCAAGTATAAGAAGTTATAGTTAAAAAGAAAGTATTTTACTTTTAAAGGGCATGTACTGGACACAAGGTCCAAGAGATGGGCTCCAAGATGCCCCTAGGCACAAGGCCTAGAAGTATCTTAGTAGTTTCGGGATTAGCTACCTCGATTCTTATTAAGAATGCGCGCAAAGTGGTACAATGCCGGGCCCAAAAGAAGTTTATTATTATTTTGAAGTATTAAAGTATAAGTTTTGAAACAAATGCAACAAGCTTCAAATATGTTTAGAGTTAGAAAGTTTAGTTTCTTGTTATTTGAAGCATGCAGTAGTAGTTTTATTTGTTTCTTGCTATTAGATTATTCAGCATGTTTAGCTTTATTTGCTTTCAGCATGCAGTTATAGTTTTATTCTTATGAGCATGATTAGCTACACATGTTTAGTATTTCAGTTAGTATGATTCATTTGCTATTTATGAGCATGAGTAGTTTTATATGTTAGCATTCAGTTTTAGCATGTTTTTATTTATATACATGCATATCGAGTTTTTGTGAGTAGATAGCACTCACTAAGCTTTATGCTTATAGACTGCACTTCCTCCTACTGCAAATAAAGGAAAGGAAAAGATTTAGTAAGGAAGGCGACAAGGTGGTGGTGATGAAGGTGTGTGATGGCTGGACTATGGGGAGATCAAGAGTTTGCTAAGGAATTGTTAAGACTTTTCTGTTTAGAGTTCTTTAGTTTTATTTAAATGCTATTATGAGTCAAAATTATAATTAAGTTTATTCCGCATTTGTAGTTGGGTTCTATTGATGGAGTGATATTGTCGTTTGCTATTATTAGGGTAGTTTCCTTCTTTTATTTGTGATATTATACTGCGTGGTTGTGAAGATATATGTTCCATTCGCCTGTGGCTGAGTATAGTTTGTTTGTATTGATGATTTAGTCATCGGTACAGGGGAGATTTTGTCGAAATTTTTCGGTAGAGATTCCTCATGGTTTTTAATTATACCGGTTAAGTAGAGTTAGTAGTTAAGTAACGGTCACTCTTAGAGAGTAGTAGTAGTAGTAGTAGTAAGAAGGGTGGTCGTTACATATTAGGGAGACCTAAAGACAAACAGTGTAAAAGCCTTCGCACAAAAAGTAGATGTGTGGATACCAAATATGCAATTTCTTCTTTCATATCAAACCCAGTAAAGAATCATTGGATCACTGTCATCTTTGGGAAGCAATGAGATTTCAATTAAAATAGAACAAATTTGAGGAATTTTACATTCTTGATTTTGTATAATAACTGGTCAATTGATTTTTGTATGGAGAAGAACCAAGTAAAATATAGTCAGTGTAAAATCCTTAAGAGTTGAAGTCGAATTATATTTCAACTAAAATACAGATTAAATCAATGACAAATGATAATCAAAGTGAAGAAATAAACAAGTAGACAACAGGTTCCATTATCATAACAGTTCACAGAACCTAAACATTCTAAAAACACTAAATCTAAGAATTTATTTGTGGTAAAGAATCTAAGCTTGCTGCGCATTAAATGTAATGAATTTGGAATGCAAATGCTAAACACACTAGGAGTTGAAGTCTTATGAAAGGTCAGGTGCAAGAAAAGGTGAGGAGGGCCCCTTGAGGTTTAATCTTAACAACTTAGCATCTAATATTTGGACGATAAAGTTAATGCAGGCTGATGACTTTGACTCTGAAATCTACAATATCCACAGTTCACACATGATTACAGTACACTCTTCTTCATAGCAAATAACACAGAGTAGGAATCTACAAATTCCGTTATGCAAGGTTGACTATAGAGAAAGTTAAAATCCTGTTGCTCTTACTTGTTGGTCTCACCGCAGAATTACATCCGTCATGCATTTGCTGCAAATTCATAAAAGATATCCTTAGGTCATTAAGCCATGTGCAAGCTCTGTTCATCATTTTTTAAGCCCCAAAATCTTATATATTTTTCATCATAAAGGACCTTTCGTTTGCTCATAGCTTGGATATGTAGTAGCGCCTGCATATGCTAGAAGATTGGTATAAATGCTTGAAGTAACAAACTGTGAAGTCGTCATTCGAGTAACACTTTCCATTGAGAATTAGTATTCAGAATCCCCCTAACCAGAAATGTACCAGACAGCAGAATCACAGTATAACAAAAGATAAATTAGACGCACCTTCGCATCGCCTCTCTTTTTATCAAAAATCTAGCTCAATATTTCAATGCACTCCTGGAACCGCCGATTCTGGAACAAGAAAGCAGCTTCCTTGGCCTTTGGCATCGAAGAGATTCCCTTCGTCGTTGGCAGGCCCATCCGTGGTCCCGGCTAGAGCCGCCACGGTCGAGGGAGAGGCTGGCAAATCCTTAATGATCATAATTAACTTGGTCATGAATCGATTTAACAAGAAAGTCAAAAAAAAATACTCACTTAATGATCAAAGCCTTTAAGTTGTATATGTAGCGCGTCTAAGAAGCCCAACACACAAATCCTGTAGAAACAACAACAAAAAGAGGTAAATTTATAAACCAGAAAACATGGCATATCAGTGAAAAGAATTAACATATACATAAAAGAAACTTGATAGTTCAAGGAATACATAAAACCAACTTAGCAACAGGAAATAACAACTCCTCAATCTAGCAAACAAAAATGATAAAATCAACTGAGGGTAGTGTTTGAGGAAATTCATCAAACACATTGCATGCATCAATCAATTAATACTTACAATCAAGAGATCAAGAAGATGAAACTGCTGAAGATGAGGAAGGACTTCAGTAGCGATGATGGATAAAGGAAAAAATTACCAGAATGCCAACGGTGAGGAGGAAAGTGGTGGTGGCGTCGATCTAGGAAGGGGAAGAGGAAGGGTCGTCGATCATGGCTTACATATAGCATGATAATGTTAAGAAGATCTAGCCAGCCAGGAAAATAAGCATATTGTGCTGATTTATAACATCAAGAAGATGCTTCTCTCAATCACGATTTCCAATTTCTATGCAAAGGTTGACGAAGTCTGCATAGTTTGATATCTAAATTTAGTTAGTCGATTCTCCGAGACGATAAAATGGATAATAGGAGGTGAGCTAGACTCATAATCATCATGGCTTACATGTAATATATATCTTGTTATTAAGATGACAATTATATTGTGAAGATTAAGATATTATAAGAGCTTCAACCTTAAGACACAACCATAGTCTTACCCGACATTCAAATCTACTGTGTTTGAAGAGTAAATGTGAAATCAAACCATTTTTCTAAAGCTGAAACATGAGGCATGAACAAGAGATGACCAAACTAAACTTATTCTTTTAGCAATTTACCTTCAATTCAACAAGGATCTCCAGCGAGCCCCTTCCAGAGGTGCAGATGAGGAACACAAACCCAAACTTCTCCTAGTAACGGATATTCCAGTCCACCAATTCCTAGAGTTTGACGAAAGAAAAAGAATTCAAATCTCAAATTAAAAGAATGATCTCTAAAATAAAGAGGGGAACATGATCAGATCCACCTGCAACGTGGTATCATTGGCAGTAGCCATTGCAGTAGATTGTGTAGGACCGTTGGGCCGGCTAGGAGGGGGTTGTTGGATATCCTGATAACACAAAAAGAAAAACAAACCCTCCTCGAACTCTTTAAGCTAACACTTGCATAAATAAACTAAGCAGTAAATTAAAAGCATAAAGAAAAAGCGAGGCAAAAGTATTTACTTGGTTACAACCGATGTGGTTGTTAATCCAAGGAAGATTAAGCTCAAATAAAAATCTCCTTCAGGCGGAGAAGCCTCGTACAGCAATGTAGCGCAGAAAACAGAAGCTTAGACTAAAAGAGAGCGTGCAAGCACTGGATTTACAATCAGTGAGTTCATTCAAAAAGCTTCTGGACCAAGGCTATATTTATAGCCTTGGTTGGGGCGCCTAGAAGGGTTCCGGGCGCCCTGGGGGGATAAAACTTATCCTCTAACGTTCAGATCGAGTCAAAACTCGATCTGGTCAACTTTACTGCTCAAGGCGCCCGAGAGGGTTACGGGCGCCCCGGAGCCCAAAGTCAACAACGTTGACTTTTTCGCCTCCGGTTCAGCTCGTCTCAGTCCGGGTCTTGTTCGCTCCGGCTCCGCTAGCTTGGGTGATCTCGGCCATCCGGAATAGGTCTCACCCGAACCCAAGTTCCAGCCTTCTCCTCGAGCAGCCTTCTTTCTCGGTTTCTCATCCCTCGAACGCCGCGCACGTTTTTCTCGTCCACCGGTGTACTCTTCCGTGGTCACCTCGTCCCTCGGACGCACCGAGCCCGTCGGCTCTCTCCCCGTGCCGTCCTTCTCGCTAGCCGCATCTTCCGCTCGACTTCCTGTGTTCCTAAGCTCCTGCACACTTAGACACAAGGGTTAAACAAACGCAGGACCTAACTTAACTTGTTGATCACATCAAAACACCTTGGGATTCCAACAATCTCCCCCTTTTTGATGTGAGCAACCCAAGTTAAGTTAGGGTAAACACATGCAATAAAAACAATTTATATTCAAATAAGTCCAAATATTTTTCAAATGAAAAAATTATATTACCTCCCCCTAGACTTAACATACTTCTCCCCCTTTGATCACAATAAAAATGGGGTTTTAAAAAAAAAAACAATCTAAGGGTTTGACACTTAGAAAAATTATAGAAATCTATTTCAATGTTTTTCGGAGAAAAAAAATATTTCCAAGTTTAAACAAAATTTCTAAGTCAAAGAATAACTCTTGAAAAATTTCTAAGTTTTCACCAGAAATAAATCTTTCTAAGCCCAAAAATTTATGCAAGAAAATTTAACAAAATTGATAGCATTAAAAAAAAAATTTCTATGCATTTATTTATTTATTTTATACTGATACTTATATCAGCAAGTTTTAAATTTCCATTTCAATTTTTCATAACTTCTCAAATTACACTTTTTCAAATTTAAAGCCACAGATATTAAACATGCAATAATTTGTATCATGTTAATTTCTATTATTTTTTGAATTGCAACTTCACAAAAATATTCAAATAGCATAGATTCTAACTTGATAAAAATTTTCGACAATATAAAAAATTCTTTCGGCAATGTGCAAAATTCGTTCGAAAGAATATTTTGTAATTTGTAAGAATTTTTTAACAACAAAAACTCTAATTTACAGGAATATATTAACAACAGATTTCTTAATCCGAAACACCTTTTTGGTGACTCAATTTCTAAATCACAAAATTCTTTCGAGAGAGTAATTTGTAATTCGAAAAATTCTTCTAATTTGCATAATTCTTTTGTCAAAATATTTTTAAATTTGCAAATTTCTTTTGATAATATTTCTAATTTGCAAGACAAATTTGACAATTGATTTTCTAATTCAAAAAACTTTTTCGGTAATTCAATTTTTAAATCGCAAAAATCTTCAGGCAATTTTTCTATTGAATTAACCGGTTGTTCAGAAGGTAGAGACCATACCTTACTTACCTCGTTGGCCGTTGGTTCTTCCCCTGTTGAATTAACTTCTTCCGAAGATTCTCCCCCTTCCTTGATCTCGGGATGTACTTCAGTTGTTGGGGTTGTCTCGGTAATTTCTTCCGTCTCGGATTCTTCTATTGAGGGGACGGCTTCAATCGGTTCTTCGTAGAGTTTTAAGAACTTTTCCCAAAGTTCTTTTGTGCTGTTGTATTCGCCAACTCTATCAAAGTCTTCGTTTGGTATTGCTGTTAAAATGTGAAACTCTGCCCGACCGTTTGCCATTGACTCGTCACGTTGCTTCTTGTTCCATAGGCGTAGATCGAGTTCTTCTCCATTCGTTGTCTTTGGTGCTTCATAACCTGTTTTCATTATTAGAGAAATGCCAATATCAGAGTTAAGAAATACCGTCATTTGTTGCTTCCAAGAAGCAAGCTCCCACTCGAATGCTGGTGGGTAGTCGCTAGCTCCGGCCATTGTTTTGTTGCTTCAGACGGCGGTTAGTCCTTCTGAGACATCTCGACTCTGATACCACTTGTAGGACCGTTGGGCCGGCTAGGAGGGGGTTGTTGGATATCCTGATAACACAAAAAGAAAAACAAACCCTCCTCGAACTCTTTAAGCTAACACTTGAATAAATAAACTAAGTAGTAAATTAAAAGAATAAAGAAAAAGCGAAGCAAAAGTATTTACTTGGTTACAACCGATGTAGTTGTTAATCCAAGGAAGATTAAGCTCAAATAAAAATCTCCTTCAGGCGGAGAAGCCTCGTACAACAATGTAGCACAGAAAACAGAAGCTTAGACTAAAAGAGAGCGTGCAAGCACTGGATTTACAATCAGTGAGTTCATTCAAAAAGCTTCTGGACCAAGGCTATATTTATAGCCTTGGTTGGGGCGCCTGGAAGGGTTCCGAGCGCCCTGGGGGGATAAAATTCTATCCCCAATGATCAGATCGTGTTTGACGCGATCCTGGTCAAAATCCATGTCCGGGCGCTCGGAAGGGTTCCGGGCGCCCCGGAGGGCTCCGGGCGCCCCGGAACCCGAAGTCAACAACGTTGACTTTTTCGCCTCCGGTTCAGCTCGTCTCGGTCCGGGTCTTGTTCGCTCCGGCTCCGCTAGCTTGGGTGATCTCGGCCATCCGGAATAGGGCTCACCCGAACCCAAGTTCCAGCCTTCTCCTCGAGCAGCCTTCCTTCCCGGTTTCTCGTCCCTCGAACGCCGCGCACGTTCTTCTCGTCCACCGGTGTACTCTTTCGCGGTCACCTCGTCCCTCGGACGCACCGAGCCCGTCGGCTCTCTCCCCGTGTCGTCCTTCTCGCTAGCCGCGTCTTCCGCTCGACTTCCTGTGTTCCTAAGCTCCTGCACACTTAGACACAAGGGTTAAACAAACGCAGGACCTAACTTAACTTGTTGATCACATCAAAACACCTTGGGGTTTCAACAGATTGTTCTTCCTTGGACCACCTAATTCGGCCAACAATAAAAAGTTAAAAGGATTCCAGAATAGAAAAAGGAATGAGAGGGATTGGAAGAATAGTGACTTCAAAACGGAGGGAGAGATGGATCCGATCGGCGGGTCAGCCGCGAAGGCCTCGAGCCATCCGGCGACGTCGATCTGAAGAATTAGAAGGTGAGGAAAGGGGTCGGTGAGGGTGATCGAGAGTAGAGAAGAGGGGGGGGGGGGGGCAAAGGTGCGACCTTGTTGAACCAGATCCCGCAGGTGGACTGGATTGCGTGGTGGAGGTCGAAAAAAGGCGAGGCGGAGGCGAGCTCCTTGGCGAAACGCTTGTTGTGGCAGCACCGCAGCACATCCTCCTCCGTCCACGAAAAAGACGCCATCTTTCGTAGATCTAGGAAGGGGAGGAGGGAGATGAGGCGAGGAGGAAAGTGGTGGTGGCATCGCGATGGTATACGATGGATGGCACGATATAGGTTTAGGTTTAGAGGGAAGAGTGAAGTGTTGCAATTTTTGGCTAAGTATTGGTGGGAAAATTAAATTATTTTATTTTGGTTCATTAACACCACTTTTAACAACGGTTTTTTACTATCCGATTTCGTAGATAGAACAAGGAAGCTATCGTAGACACCGAGTTTTAAAACCCGCTGTTAAAATCGATGTCTATTAATGAAAAAAGGCGCTCATAGACATCGGCTAAAAAAACCGATGTCTATGAGCGAAAATCTGCGCTCATAGACACCGATTTTTGGAAAAATTGGTGTAAAATACTCAAAGACATCAGAATTTGCTTAAAACCGTTGTTGTTCCACCGATGTCTATGAGGATTTTTCTTGTAGTGTTTGTAGTAGTATTTGTGAAATTTTAAAAGTATTTAATGATGCAACTGAACAACTTTCCGGTATTTATTATCCGACTGCTCAATTAGTTTTAGAAAAATTTTCTAATATAGTATTAGTTTTAAATGAATATATTTATAATGAATCTTTATCTCCTTGCATCTTAGCTATGAAAACTAAATGAGAAAAATATTTTTATTTTATTCCTAAAATTTATTTAATTGCATTTGCTTTAGATCCTAGATTTAAATTAGAAGTTTTACAAGAGATGTTAACTTTATATTATGACGCTTTAATTCCAATTAAAGATTCTTCTTTTACTGATCCAGTTAATATTATATATAATGTTAGAATTTATTTATATAATATTTATAATTAATATTATGCAAAATATAGAACACAAATTAATATTTCTGAAATACAACAAACTGCTTGTAGTAATTTAAAATTTACAAAAGCACAACTTTTATTAAAAGAACGGACAAAATGTCCACGAGGATCCTCAAGTTCCACACAGGAACTTGAGAATTATTTTATGACGTCTTTTGATTTTAATGAAGTAGATAGCAAAATTCTGATATCTTAAAGTGGTGGTCACAGAAGGCTCAAAGTTTTCCCGACCTCTCCGTGATCGCCAAAGAAATTTAAGCTTGTCTAGTGTCAACTGTTACTATGGAGCAGACGTTCAGTGTCAGCGATAACATATTAGATGAACGACGATCAACTTTGTCTCCTGACTCATTGAAAGCCTAAGCATTACTGGACGATTAGACCAGAGCGGAGAAAAGAATCCAAGGAATACAATTTTCAGATGACGAAGTTGAAGATTTTGATACTGAAGAAACAAATATGACAGGAATGGAAAATGGAAGTGAGTGATAATGTAAAGGATAAAAATGTAAAAGAATTACGTGAGTTTTGATTCCCCTATACCCTAAGGGGATACGTAGGCAACTTAAATAAGTACAAGCTCTTTTTTACAATAAATTCTAATTTTTAATTTTTTTAACATAATAATCTTGAACCATGGTGAACCATGGCGACCCGTAAACCGAACTGTGAACCAGCGGTTCCGAACCATGAATCGTAACCGTCTTGGGCGGTTAAGGTTAAGGGTCGACCTGCCTGGAACCATCAAATCGACGGTTCTGAACCGTCGAACCGTTGGTTCCGAACCGTGGTCAAGTCTACCAAGAAAGCCTAGTGCCTCGCCATAGCCTGGAAGCCAATTACGGAATAAATGTTTAATTGACTATCTATTAAGCATTAAATTACAATTAATAAATGCTTTCAATGTTTGTCAAAAATTCTGTTAGAAACTAATTAGAAATTATTTTTTTTAGGAAAAATTAAATAAATGATAATTTCATCAGTTATTTGTAGAACAAAATTTTATTTATCTCATAAAATTAATTTTATCTTAACGAATTTTTCTTGAACAGTCAATTTTTTTAAAAAAAAATCTATAAGCAAATTTTTCAAAGTTTTTTTTAAAACTTAATCCATAATTTTATACTTTGATATTTTTTTGTGAATTTCCCTTAGACTTTAAATTTAGATTTTTTTTTCAAAGTTATTTTTAAGGTACCCCCTTTCTAATGTAATCAAAAGGGGGAGTAGTAGAGATTAAGTCTAGGGGGAGGATAGTACAACAAAAAATATTTCGTGTACTTGTGCAAATTTTTACTTATAAATTTTTTATAACTAGTATTTGTTTGTTTACCCTAACTTAATTTGGGTTTGACCACATCAAAAAGTGAGAGATTGTAAGTACCCATGGTAGTTTTGATGTGATCAACCAAGTCAGGTTAGGTCCTATTGGTTTTTAACCCCTATGTCTAAGTGTGCAGGAACTTAGGAGCACAGGAAGTCGAGCAAAAGACGCAACTAACGAGAAGGATGGTACGAAAGAGAGCCAACGGGCTCAGTGCATCTGAAGGACGAGGTGTCGCGGAAGAGTACACGGGCGGACAAGAAGGAGTTGCGTGGTGTTTTCGAGGGACGAGAAGTCAGAGCGAAAGATTACTCGAAGGCCGGAAGTTAGGTTCAGGTGAGCCCTATTCCGGATGGTTGAGATCACCCAAGCAAGCGAAGCTGGAGAGGATGACCCGAACCAAGGCGAGTGGAACTGGAGCGGAAGACCGGGACCAAAAGTCAACAAGATGTTGACTTTCTTGGTTCGGGTGCCCGGACCAGGATCCTTATCCAGATTGTGTCAAATGCGATTCGTTGCAACTGGGATAAAGTTTTATCCCCCTCCAGGCGCCTAGAATCCTTCCAGGCGCCCCGACCAGGGCAATGTTTCAGGACAACACTTGTGATTCATTCTAGTTTTATCTTGTTCTGTAATTGAGTGCTTCAACTGCTGTAAGAGACTTCTCTGCTTAGGAGATTGTTTAGTGAGCTCCAACTTCCTTGAATTAACAACCTCTCCGGTTGTAACCAAATAACCCTTTCATGCCTCTTATTTTTTTTAGTCATTTATCTTGTTTATGCAAGTGTTGATTGTTTTTAAGCTATAAAAATCGAGAAAGGTTCATTTTAATTTTGTAGAGTTATTCACCCCCCTCTAGCCGGTCATCAATGATCCAACACTGACTAGACATACTATGGAGGATAATCTAATAAAATATTGACTGAACCAGGGTAAGTCAATGGGCTTTTAATGATCAAGAAGAGTAGATGACTACTCTCGAGGGATCACCTATGTGAGAAAGAAGTGGGGGTACTTCGAAGAGAATTGGAGGCCAATTCTTAAAACTTCTTACAGAACCATACATATTCATGGCCAAGAATGAACACACTCATGAGAACTGAGTTATATCAGAGAGAGTCTTGAGTAAGATTTATCAATGCTTACACAAACTGTAGAACATTTCAAGGATATCATGTCTACTATCAGCTAGTATGCAAATAGATCTTCACAAGGGAGGGTTCAAAGAGTAAAACCTACTTATCCTATACTTGACTCAACTGCTGAATGTTATCACATACCATGTATTTCATTCATGTAGGGGATTGTTAGAAATGTGAATGTAATAAAGAGGTGGAGACGAAGAGACTCTATTGTGCATGAGTTGTTAGTTCCACATTGGAAGTCTCTTGGCTTTATTATTAGTTTAAATTATGGCACACGCATTGGTGTTATAAACATATACATGAAGAGAGACTCTCTCATGCGTGGGTGCGTAGGGGTGGGTACAAATCCAGGGCACGGATTATATAGAATCAAGATTGACTCGTGTGCGAGCACAACCTGCGCAGTCTAATGTCAGACCAGTCGAGGCAAGATTTGTCCAAGTGAATAAACCAATGTTTTGCCACCTAATCTCTCTTTGCTAGCTGCTCAAGAGGCTAATGGAAGTATTAATATGAAATTAATGGTGATTCCGTAATGTTTCGACATTAATAGTGATATTAAACTGATTAATGGTGACTTTGTAACGTCTCGGCATTAATGGCGATATTAAACCCTTTAATAATGATTCCGTAACGTCTTGACATTAATGAATGCATTAAACCATTAATGATGATATTAAATCTAGTATTAAATGACCAAATTTGGTCATTCATTGCAGGCAAGGTGAGGACTCCTATATAAGAAGGATGGATCTGTTGGCTCAGGTAAGCCGGAGGGAGTGGAGGTGAGCTGGCTATTAATAAAAACCTTCCTTGACTTTTAACTCAGATTAAAAGTAAAAAAAAATAGAATAAATGAACAACAAAAAAATAAGGCCAAAAGAGTTACTTAGTTACAACTAAGGTGATTGTTAATTCAAGGCAAGTAAACGCACTAAAGATCTCCTTCTTTGAAGGCGGAGAAGCTTCTTACACTCGTTGGAAGCTCAGAAAGTAGCTAAAAATGAATACATCAGTTATTACATATTTTCTAGGTCCAGGGGTCTTTTTATAGCCCCTAGAAAATCTTATTCGTGGCTGGAAGGCACCTTCACCTTCCATAGAGCTGGAAGGTGCCTCCAGCGAGGCGCAGTGGATAAAAGTTTATCCACTGCTAACGGCAAAATATGCCTGGTCGAAGACGCCTTCCATGGGCTGGAAGGTGCCTTCCATGGTTGGTTGAAGGCACCTTCATCCTAGCTGAAGGCGCCTTCTGCCTGAAGGTTGCGGATGCGCCTTCAACTCCTGTTGAAGGCACCTCCAGCAACTCCATATCTCCATTTTATCTCTTCCGTTGCTCCGATCACCTGGATGATTTCGGCCAACCAAAATAAGGTTCACCCTACCTAATTTTCGACCTTCTCCTCGAGCAGCCTTTCGCTCCATTTTCTCATCCCCTGAACGTCACGCACGTCCTTCTCATCCACCGGTGTACTCTTCCACAGCACCTCATCCCTCGGATGCACCGAGCACATCGGCTCCCTTCCCGTACCATCCTTCTCTCTAGTTGCGTCTTTTGCTCAACTTTTTATGTTTCTAAGCTCTTGTGCACTTAGACACAAGGGTTAAACACTAACAGGACCTAACCTGACTTGGTTGATTACATCAAAACTATCACGAGATGCCAACAATCTCCCCCTTTTTGATGTGATCAAACCCAAGTTAAGTTAGGGTAAACAATAAAAAAATAGTTATAAAAATTTTGTAAGTAAAATTTTATAAGTACAAAAATTAAAATTTATAATTTATTGTACTACTCTCCCCCTAGACTTAATCTCTTACTACTCCTCCTTTAGATCACATTAAAAATGGGGTACTTTTAAAAGTCTAAGAGTAAAAAAAAAAACTAACGGTTAAAAAGATAAGAATTAATTAAAAACATATTTAATTAATTTTTTTAATAGAAAATTAAGGTATTTTTATAACTTCTAAATGCTTAACAGTTAGTCAATTAAATACTTATTTCAATAATTAGCTTCCAGGCTGTGGCGAGGCGCTTGACCTTTTTGAATATTGGAACAACAACCACTTTCTAGATAAAGTATCTTAAAGAAATTCAATATTTAATTTTTTCTGAAAGCCTTAAGTCAAAAATCAATTAATCTAAATATGATTTTAGAATCTAAAATAGATTCCTTCCAATTGGGTTAACTAGGAATCTCTTAGGTATGTATTTATTTAAAAATTTTCTAATTTGCCCCTTATAGTTTTAAGGTACCAATTCAATCCACTATATTTTCTAATATGTTGAATATTTGAGCATGTGTGATTTTTCAAAGTTTCTATCTCTTTTTGTAATTTTTCATTCTCAATTTTAACTTTATCAAAGTCTTCTAATCGACAAGATTCAGCTAGTATTGATTTTAATTTTTTAACTTCTTTTTCTAATTTACAGTAATTTTTTGTTAATAATTTAATAAATTAAAATAATTTGTCAGGAGGAAGAGATCGTACCTGACTTACCTTGTCGATCCCGTGATCTGAAGCTCCCCCTGAAATACTACTTTCTTCCGATATCGCTCCCCCTTCATCGATACTTTCGATGCTCATTTCGAACAAGCTTGCTTCGTCTCCTTCTTCTTGATGACTTGCCACTAGCGTAAGTCCAGCGATTGCTTCAATTTTATATTCGGACGATGTTTCATCCCACGTCGCCTTCATATTCTTGTACTTGTTCACTTGGATCGACTTCTTGTTCTTGCTCTTGTCCTTGTCTTTCAATTTAGGGCAGTTATCTTCACATACTCTTCTTCATTGCAGTGGTAGCATTTTATCCTTCTTTTCCTACCCTACACTTGATTAAATCTTTTAGTTTTAAATAACTTTTTAAATTTACGTACCATTAATGCTGTTTCACTATCATCAAGAGAAGATTCTAAATCTTGTTCGTTCGCCTTTACCTTTAAGGCAATGTTATGCTCCTTCTTCGGACCTACACATCTCGTTTCATGGACTTCAAAAGTTGAAAATAATTCTTCTAAAGTAGTTGAATCTAGATCCTTAGATATATAATAAGCATCTACTAATTATGCCCATTCAGTATTTCTAGGGAATGCGTTAAGAGCGTACCTTAGCGAATCTCAGTTACTTACCTTTTCTCCGAGATTCGTGAGTCCAGTGATGAGCTCCTTGATCCTTGAGTGAAGGTATGCAATGGTTTCACCTTCTTCTAGTTTGATATTGCTGATTTGGTTTCTGAGCAGATCCCATCTCTCGAGTTTCTCCTCTGAGGTTCCTTCGTGTAGTTCTAAGAATTTCTCCTAGAGCTCTTTTACAGACTCATATGTTCCAATTCGGTTGACTTCTTGTGGCGGTATTTAGCAGATAGAACTCTACTTTGTCGTTTGCCTCAAAATCGACCTGCTTCTTTTTAGTCAAGTGATATTTTTCTTTACCTTCGGGTGCTACAAAATCAAATTCCATTATTAAAAGCAAATCGAAATCAGTTTTGAAAAATACCTCCATCTTCTTCTTCCAGTTGGCCAAACCCCCCTTGAACTTCGGTGGTAGATGCTTGATCCGGTCATCTCATATGCTTCATTCGGCGATTAGTCCTCCTGAAGCAAACCTTGCTCTGATACCACTTGTTGGCCTAGGTAGGCCGGAGGGAGGGGAGGTGAACTAACTGTTAAGAAAAACCTTCCTCAAATTTTAACTCTGATTAAAAGTAAAAAAAAATAGAATAAATGAACAACAAAAAAAAGAGGCTAAAAGAGTTACTTGATTACAACCAGGATGGTTATTAATCTAAGACAAGTAAACACACTAAAGATCTCTTTCTTTGAAGGTGGAAAAACCTCTTACACTCGTTGGAAGATCAAAATGTAGCTAGGAAATGAATACAGCAGTTGTTACATATTTCTATGTCCAGGGGTCTTTTTATAGCCCCTGAAAAATCTTATTCGTGGTTGGAAAGCGCCTTCCACAAAGCTGGAAGGCGCCTCCAGTGAGACGCAATGGATAAAAGTTTATCCACTACCAAAGGCAAAATCTGCCTGGTCGAAGGTGCCTTCCATGGCTAGTTGAAGGCACCTTCAGCCTAGCTGAAGGTACCTTCTACCTGAAGGTCGCGGAGGCACCTTCAACTCCTGTTGAAGGCGCCTCCAATAGGTCCATAGCTCCATTTTAGCTCTTCCGCTGCTCCGATCACCTGGGTGATTTCGGCCAACCAAAATAGGGCTCACCCGAACTCAATTTTCGACCTTCTCCTCGAGCAGACTTTCACTCCGACTTCTCATCCCTCGAACGTCGTGCGCGTCCTTCTCATCCACCGGTGTACTATTCCGCAGCACCTCGTCCCTCGGATGCACCGAGCCCGTCGGCTCCCTTCCTGTGCTATCCTTCTCGCTAACTACGTCTTCCGCTCGACTTCTTGTGTTCCTAAGCTCATGTACACTTAGACACAAGGGTTAAACACTAACAGGACATAATCTGACTTGGTTGATTACATCAAAACTATCACGGGGTACCAAAAGGATCTTGAACAAAAGATAGAGAGTAGCGGAAGATAAGCAAAAGAGAAAGTGAGATGAAGAGCAAGAAACAAACCTCTGTCCACCCATGTTCTCCCACAAAACTCTCTCATTCGAGCATCTGTTCAGCTGAACTATCAGTGATAGCATTCGAGTGCATTTTCAATTCACCACGAACAACTAGTCCTTGGTTGCATGCGTGATTTTATCGTTATATCCTAAGAAATAGACGACCCGAAAGAACCTCGAAGCACAGCTAGAGATAGGGTGAATCTGTTTCAAGGAAATTGCATTGAGCGCAGGTCTCGGTATCTTAGTCAGCGAATTCTCTTTCCGACTCGGCGATCGACTCCCGATTCTACTACACACCGCATTAACTCTGCAACTCGGACCACCAAAAGCTTGGCAGAACCAGCCCCGCTGGCATTTTGAGATTATCCGCTCATGTAATCTCAACAGATAAATTAGAATTGATTTTATGTAATTTCAATTCAGCAATTTTTCCCAATATCTCTAGCAAAATATTGTCCAACACCTCCTAAAAGGGGGAGTATTTAATCCAACCATTGTCCAATAAAACAACTCTATTATTTGAGTACCAACTCGGCTACATAATAGAGACATATCTTTATTACTATGTGGCAAAAAAGGTGATTCGTTCGCCCCCGCCAACCCGTCTCTATGTTAATACGGAGGAGATAAATTATAGATAACTACTAACCATTAGTGCAAGTGGCTAATCAGGAGAGAAGACATGCTCAGATAAAAAAATTAATTTTAATGCATATCTTTGTTCTATATATAGTTCATACGGAAGATGATCAATTGCCCTGGATTACAATGCAATGAAAAAAAAATACGAAAACACTTCTGCAATTAATCAGATATCCACTGGATTCTTAGTTGTGGCGCAATGAAAAAAAAATACTAAAACACTTCTGCAATTAATCAGATATCCACTGGATTCTTAGTTGTGGCGCACGGTATAATTAATTTTCTCTAGTGGAAATATAATCTTGGAACACTGGTTGTGAAGCGACGAGTCATACATTCGTATTTCTAAATTTATTTTGATGATAAAAAAAAATTATTAATGGATTTGAATTTGAAAAGTGGGATATCATAATTTTTATGGTGACAAAAGATGAATACGTGCGTTCTCAGCGCCCTCATCAATTTATCTCAGGGCCAACATGAAGGAGGTAAATCATGGGCGACTACTAGCCTTTGAAATAATGACTAGCACATAAGGGAGGTATTTACCTCGACTTTGTCGAGATTTGAACCCCAGACTTCATGGTGTCAATACCTCATGCAATAATCACTAGATCCATTCGAGGGGACAGGATATCATAATTTCATGAAAACAAAGGAAGATGATTAATTTATTGATTCCAATCTCCTCCGAAAGTAATCAGTCTCTCCGGATGATAGATGAGAATAGAAAAAGAGAAAATAATTTGACGTCGCGATTTAACTTAGGTGAGAACAGAATTAATAAGCTAAAATAAGAATGAATTCTTAATTTTTATCTTTCGATCCTTCGAGCTCCTGACATGGACGTCAAATGCCGCCCCTCTCAGTTTTTGAGCCAATCTAAGTTAAATTTTCTTGAACTCTTGATGATTGTCTATGGAAGTTTCCTCGAGCATGATTTCTCTTCTCGTATGCTCTCGTCACATGATAAAAAGTGATTTATTCATCCTTAATATCCCTGTTAATTCATATTTAGGTCAATATAAATGTGGTAAATTATGGATGACTATTAACTATTAGTGTAAGTGATAAAGACATATGGGAAGACATATTTGGACACGTCGAGTTTCAATCCCAAAACTTCATATAACAATACGCTCAACCACATCCCGAAGGGACTCGTATGCTCCTTGTCGATCCTAAGTACACGGTCCATTGCAAGTATATATCCCATTTAAATATAACTTTCCATTTTGGTATAGCCTTCCAGCTACCTTCATATATAAGTATCAGAAGAGAGGGATTCCCTTTATCTCTTAGTTCTGTCTTCATTCAAATTTTTCTTAAAATTTTACCGAAGCATTACAAGAGCCTTGCAGATGACTCCGAGCATCCTCTGACTCATGTTGGATCATAAATTTTCACCGGATTATTCTTATATGAAAAAAAAATACATTTTTAGTTCAATAAGTTATGTTTTTTTCTTTAATTTTGGTCGTTTATCTATAAATTTATATTCTCAGTATATTAACTCGTATTGTTTCCAATTTCATTTTTTTTCAGAATTTGAATTGACCATTAGTAATTGCTTAGATGGTGATACTAACATGGAAAATAAATTTAGATATTTTTATTTTTGGTGGATAAATCGTTCAGTTTATCCACGATTAACTCATCCTACTTCTGTGAGAAAATTATATTCCGAGGCTTGGGTCGAGTTACAAGGTGTTCGAATCTAGGGTTTATGATGGAGAAGAGTGGGGATCGTTGGTTTGGAGGGATATATGATGAGCATAATATTCTTTAAAAAAATATATTTTTAAAGTGATGTGACTTTAATTTCATGTTCCTTATTGTTACGCAAAGAGAGGGCAACATCTCTCAACCTCTAAAGTGCGGAAGAAGAGGAAGAGAGAAAAGAGATCGCGCGGAGCAATAAGACAAAGGCCCACAAAAGGAGAGCAAACACGAGAAAGGAGAAGAAAAAGAGTTATCGTGGTTCGACGACGTGCCTACTCCACAAAAATAGGCGAAGCTTTATTATAATTCTCTCTACACAAGAGAATCATATTATATGATTCTTGTGTTGTTGTCCAATAGGTTTACAATGATCTCTATAAATAATGCCTAAACCCTAAATTCGATAAAATCATAACAGAATTTTATTATAAAAAATCACAACAGAATTCTGTTATGAAAAACGGTAACAAAATTCTGTTATATAAAATTGTAACAGAATTTTATTACGAAAAATCTTAACAGATTTTTCTTCCATAACATCCATCGCATTGACCTCATCCAAATATGAACCACCCGTCAACAATATCCACCTTGGCGAATATTCACCCCTTCGAAGAATACGAGTATCTGAATAAAGCTCCACCTAGATCTTTGGGTCACTAGCTTTGTCAGCATGTCTGCAGCATTGTCTGCAGTGTGAACCTTCTCAAGTTGAATTCCCCTGGAAGCAATCAACTCTCTGATCTTGTGAAACCTCACATCAATGTGCTTAGTTCTCACATGATAAACCTGATTCTTAACCAAATAGATAGTACTCTGACTATCGCATAACAACTTGACTCCACCTTACTGAATACCCAATTCTCTGACCAACCCTGTAAGCCATAAAGCTTCCTTCGCTGCTTCAGCTGCTACCATGTACTCGGACTCCGTAGTAGACAATGCAACAATAGATTGTATCATAGATTTCCAACAAATATGTCATCTTGCCACAGTGAATATGTATCTTGTAGTAGACCTCCTGTTATCTAAATCTCTTGCATAGTCTGGATATACGTACTTGGCAATTGAAGGATCTTTCAGTTGTCTACTGAGCATGATGTCATAATCAATTGTATTTCTCAAATATCTAAAAATTCATTTCACTGTATACCAATGTGGTCGACCAGAATTTGAGAGAAACTTGCTTACCATACTAACTGCTTGCGTTAAATCTGTTTCGTGCAAACCATGGCATACATCAGACAACAAACTACATTAGCATAAGGAACCTTTGATATCTCTTGGATCTCGCCATCCGTCTTTGGACACTATGTACTGGATAACTTGGAGTGATGCGCCAGGGGTGTGCTCACCAACTTTGCATTCTTCATGTTGAACCTATCCAACACCTTCTCCACATAGCTATGTTGAGACAACCATAATCTCCCTGCAGCTCTATCCATGTGAATCTCCATCTCAAGAATCTTCTTGGCCTCTTCCAAGTCTTTCATGTTAAATTCCTTGCTCAGTAGCCTCTTCAATTTATCAACCTCTTTCTTCTTCTTCGCAACAATGAGCATGTCATCTACGTATAGTAATAAGAAAATCAGTGATTCATCTTCAAGGCTCTTCACATATATACAACAGTCATAATCACATCTCCTATATCCATTTTGAATTATGTATGAATCAAAACGTTTATACCATTGCATAGGAAATTGTTTCAATCCATAGAGCGATTTCTTCAACTTGCAAACCAACCGCTCTTGTCCAAGCTGACTAAATCCCTCGAGTTGTGACATAAAAATCTGCTCCTTCAAATTTCCATGAAGAAATGTCATCTTCACATCCATTTGCTCAAGCTGCAAATCGTGATGTGTCACCAAAGCCAACACCGCTCTAATTGACGTATGTCTTACTACTGGAGAGAAAATTTCTTCATAGTCAATCCTCTTTCTTTGTGAATACCCCTTTGCTATCAACCGAGCCTTGAACTTCACTTCTTATCCGTCTGACATTGCTTCTTTCTTCTTGAATATCCACTCACCCTATAGCTTTCTCTCCTTTAGGAAGTTCCACTAGATCCCACGTTTGGTTCTTATGCAACGACTCCATCTCCTCTACCATAACATCCGTCCACCTGTCCTTCTCAGAACTGTGTATCGCCTCCTGAAAAGATGTAGGGTCTCTGCTACTAGTGATAAGCGCATAAGATATCAAGTCTTTAAATCTGTATCTAGTGGGTGCTTTTACGACTTATCTCGTTCTACCACTAGTTATAATATTATGCTTCGTGTGCTCTGAGCTAGAATCATCAGAGTCATGAGTCTCTAGCTCCACCTACACAATATCTTTCCCCATGTTGCTCTTTGGTGTTTCCTTTCCTTCTTCCTAAGTATACTGTAACATAACTTTCTCGTCAAACACCACATCTCTATTGATCACCACCTTGTTTGCCTTAGGATCCCAAAGCTTGAAGTCTTTAACTCCTTTCTTATACCCCAGAAATATGCACTTCTTTAACTTTGCATCTAGCTTTGATCTTTCCTCACTAGATATGTGCATATAGGTTGGACATATAAAAACTCAAAGATGAGAGTAATCTACTTGATTCCCTGTCCATACTTCCTCTAATGCTTTACCTTCTAGTGCTGCCCTTGATGATTTATTAATGAGATAACATGTCATGTTAACTGCTTTCGCCCAAAAATTCTTGCAAACCCTGCATTCAGCCTGAGACATATTGTCTTCTCAATGATTATCCTGTTCAACTTTCCACCATCTCATTTTGCTGAGGTGTCCTGCGAATCGAGAAATGTCTCATTATCTCATGTTACTCACAAAATTCCTGAAACTTTAAATCTGTGTACGCAGTCTCATTGTCTGACCTAAGGCATTGGATCTTCCTTCTGGTCTAGTTCTCCACTTCAATTTTCCATAATTTAAACTTTGCAAAAGTTTCTGACTTGTGACGTATAAAGTATACATAGACATTTGATGAGAAATCATTAGTAAAACTCACAAAATACAAGTGTCCTCCACATGATGCTACACTGGTTAGTCCCTAGAGACTCGTATGTACGTAGTCCAGAATCCCCTCTGTCTTGTTTGCTATCGTCTTGAATTGCGCTTTGCTTTATTTCCCAAGAACACATAATTTGCAGAATTCAAGCTTGCACGTCTTGATACCTTTCAACAAATCTCTCTTGTGAAGTTCTAGCATCCCACTTCACCCATATGCCCTAGCCGCATATGCCACAAGACCGTACTATCTGATTCAGACTCCACCGAGGCGGCTCCACCTACAACTGTAGTCCCTATCAACTTGTAAATATTTCCTGCTACTTTTTGTCCTTTCATACCGTCAGAGCCCTCTTGCTGACCTTCATCACTCTGCTCACTGATTTGTAATTGCAACCAATACCATCTAGTGTGCCTAGTGAGATCAAGTTCTTCCTTAGCTCTGGTATATATCTGACATCACATAAATTGTTGATCACACCATCAAACATCTTGATTCTGACGTTCCCTATGCCGATTACTTTGCATGACGCACCATTTCCCATCAACACTGAACCATAATCCACTTCCCTATAGGTGTCAAACCAATCCTTGTTTGGTGTCATATGATATGAACATGCAGAGTCTAAAATCCATGCATCTGTCAGCTGCTCTAAACTCGACATAACTAATAGCATATCTCCATCACTGCTCTCTGAATTTTCTTCTTCAACTATATTTGCAGACTTTGCCGAACTACCTTTGTTCTTTGCAATATGTTTCTTTATCTCTAGACAATCTCTCTTGATATGACATTTACCTCCACATTTATAGCACGTGAGTACATTCTTCCTTCTCGACTTAGAATGAGCCTTGTTGTTGTTACCTGATCCATGTCGAGATTTGCTCCTACCACGCTCTTGGTTGCTATTCACCACAAGTTTTTCTCCTTGAGAAATTTTATCGCTTGTTTTCTTCATTTGGTAAAAACCTAGCAACGCACTTGTGATCTCCTCCAATTTGAGAGTTTCCTTACCCTACATCAAAGTAGTAACCAAATTCTCGTACGTAGGAGATGAAGGTAGAGAATTCAACAACATCAGCGTCTTGTCTTTATCTTCGATCTTCACATCAACCCACTTCAGATCACTTACAATCTGGTTGAATACATTGATGCGCTAGCTCAGATCGGTTCCTTCTGTCATCTTCAACCCGAATAATTTCTACTTGAGATACAACTTGCTTGTCAATGACATTAATATGTACCGGTTTCTAGCTTTTGCCAAACTACCACCGGTGACTCCTAGTCCATGACATGGTACACCACGTCATCCGTAAGACAAAGCATGATTATTGCTACTGTCTTCGCCTGTAGTTTTTCCCAATCTGATCTCTTTATTCTTTCCAGTTTTCTTTCTCCTAACACTTTCACCATGCCTTGTTGCACCAACAAGTCCTTGACCCTTTTCTACCATAATCCAAAGTTTCCGGTTCCGTCAAACTCACCATATCAAACTTCACAGAAGTTGTCCCCGACTTGTTGAAGAAATCCACCAAAAACATGTAGCTCTGATACCAATTGTTGCGCAAAGAGAGGACAACACCTCTCAACCTCTAAAGCGCGGAAGAAGAGGAAGAGAGAAAAGAGATCGCGTGGAACAACAAGACAAAGATGCACAAAAGGAGAGTAAACATGAGAAAGGAGAATAAGAAGAATTATCGTGGTTCGACGACGTGCCTACTCCACAAAAATGGTCGAAGCTTTATTAGAATTCTCTCTACACAAGAGAATCATATTACATGATTCTTGTGATTATTATTGTCCAATATATTTACAATGATCCCTATAAATAATGTATAAACCCCAGACCCGGTAAAATCATAATAGAATTTTGTTATGAAAAATCGCAACATAATTCTATTAGGAAAAATTATAACAAAATTCTATTATATAAAATCATAACAGAATTTTATTATAAAAAATCTTAACAGATTTTTCTTCCATAACATCCATCGCATTGATCTCATCTAAATATGAGTCACCCGTCAACACTTATTTATTTTAATGTTTACATGGACTTAAAAAATTTGTCCATCAAAAATAAAAATGCCTAAATTAATTTTTTATGTTAGCATCGTTGCTGTCAACTAGTCAATTACTGATGGTTAATTTGAATTCTGGATAAAAAAAATTAGAAAAAATGCAAGTTAATATAAGAATATGAATTTGTAGATAATAGGACTAAAATTGAAAAAAAAAAAAAAAAAAAAAAAAAAAAAAAAAAACATACTTAACTAAAAAAATATACAATCACTTATTATATATCTAATGCTTGTCATTCGAGTTGTTTATTTATTAAAAAAAAAACATCATCTATTCAAACCCTAGTTGTATCATCATCATTCCCAGTGGAATATAAAAATATCAATTAATTAATTAATTAGACCGAAGTTAATTAATAAAAACTTTTACTTGGAAAAGACTCTAAAAAATTATGAGGAAAAAAAATCAATCCACTGTATTTCCTTCACGAATTTTGAACTAAAAGATTACGGGCAACAGATAAAAACTTTTATGTTATATTCAAGGATGAATCCAAAAATTATAGGTGGATTGAGCTTTTAGGTGTGGAAGGAGTAAATTTTAATGGGCTAAATAAAAACTTTATATAGATATCTCTAATTTTACTATTAAAGAAGTATATTTTAAACAATTCCGTCTTTAATTGCACTTCTTAGATCCTCTATACTTGAGTATATTATAATATTTTTGCACAAAGTTAAAATAAGATTTTCATATTATATTTTATCAAAATGATTAAAGTATATTTTAAACATTTCTTAGTTAAAAGTACGAGGAAACAGTAAAAATATCATTAAGCATAATGATACTTGTGTATGGAATTAAAAACTTAACAAATATCTCATTGAAGTTGGACTAATATTGAAAATGTTGAACTTCAAAAGCACTAATAAAAAAATAATAAAAAATATATTTGTTGAACATATTTATTATTATTATTATTATAGAAATATCCATATTAATATTAATACATATTGGTAATTACATTTTTAGGACCAGTACATAATTTTTGAAGGATAGAGTCACCTTTAAGCTTCATGTAAATGAAATTTTATGTGAGATTTTTGTTAAAAGAATGCAAATAAAGATATTATAATGGTCCTTGTTAAAAAAAATTAAAATAATTTTGTTTATGATACGAAATGGAGTGATAATATTATTTGGGATACAATAAAGGCACACAAAGCCTTTTTTGCTTGACATTAATTTGTCTGATATATTTACATTTAATAAGCATAAATAATCCGGCAAATAGTTAGGGGATCACAAACAAAGATGGACTTACCGACGTGGGGCCAACCATTTAGGCCAATCGCACGCGGAGGCTTTGTAGCGCCCGACACAAACCACTGCTTTGTGTTCCAAGCAAAAGAGACACGGCACCGAAACACGTTATTTTCCCATCAAACCGCATTCAAATTTCGACCTACCGACGTGCTTACTCCCTTATAGACCCGTTTGCAAATCCCAATGGGAGTAAAGACTGCGGCCCTTCACCGCTGGGCCCGATTACTCAGCGTCGTCGGGTAATCGCTGTGTCAGTGTCTAGAGTTTCCCTTTCCTGTTCTATAAAACGAATCGAAGACCGCACCACCGCATTCTTGCCTCCTCTCCCGCTTTCGGGTAGTCTTCTTCGCCCTTCTCTCCGCCTCCTTTGAATCTGGATCTCGAAGAGCCGTAGATCGCGGGGAGAAATCGTTCTGCCTCGCGGTCGCTGGGTTCTGAAGGCGATCAGAGTTGGATCTTGCTTCTGATTCGTCTCGGGAGGGTCAGATCTGATATCCTAAACTCGATTTAGGAAGGAATGCGATTGAAGCTACGCTAGGTGAGTCTAGATCTGGAAACTTCGTCGATGTTTTTTTTTGTTCCTACAGTTGGCTTCTACGTTTTGGTTTGGGTAGATATTATCGCTGTGGATAGTTCGAGATTTGGTTAGAATAACAGTGGCAAAGATGAGCTTATTTGTTGTTAATTTGTTTTGTTATTGCACTTTTTCTTGCGTTGATAGAATGTCGGAGAGGGAATTTAGATTAAATCCGAAACTACCTGATGTTTGTTTTGGCTTGGACGTTAAAAGGCGTCTGCTGCTGGTTAATGGAGTAACAAGATCCGTCTGAGAATTTTGTTGATTCTTTGTATTCGTTTAGAGTTTACATATGGCAATTGGTATGTTTGTATGATCCAGCAGTTGTTTCTTCTCTCTCTCCCTCTCTCTCTCTTTAGTTTTATTCTCAAATTTTCACCTTCCAATCGTAGTTTTTCACTGTTTGCAGAATTGCTACTGTTGTCATCTCAACCACCTTGAGGAACTATTGGCTGTGTAGTTCAGAATTATCGCTTCCATAATAGCTACTTTTTCAATGCCAAAGAACGGGATGATTGAATGCAACAACTGCGGCTCCAAATTGGTTGCACCGAGTCCCAGATCTGTATCAAGAGCATATCATAAGCACAGGAGTCAAGTGTCATCCAAACACAGAGCTCTCAACTTCTTTCTTGTTGTTGGTGATTGCATCTTAGTTGGCCTTCAGGTAGCTTACATTGATTTCTATGTATTAATTTCAGAGTCATTTGAATATTCTTTTGGACCAATATTATCCTGACTTGTTTAAGTTATGTTTTTCATTTAAAGATTCTATTGAAACTTTACTTATGGTCCTTTTCTTTCCCTATTGACATAACACTAGGTGTATGAATTTGAATCACATTTAGGCACAAATGCATGTTGGTTACATTGGGTGTTAAAACTATGGCTCCTTGTTTCATCTTTCTCTGTCTCACACATGATACTTGTAAAAACTCAGCTTTGCATTTTACCTGATTTTGTTATTTCTTTTGCAGCCTATATTAGTTTATATGTCCAAGGTGAATGGGAAGTTCAACTTTAGCCCAATCAGTGTGAACTTTTTGACAGAAGTTGCCAAAGTTCTCTTTGCAATCACCATGTTAATTATCCAGGTTTATTGTTCAACATTTTCTATATTAAAATTTAATTTATTTAGGTAGAATGTATTTTATGATTTACCCCAAGTAATCTCTTTTCAATTCAAAATTAGCCTATAACATCTGGATACTCTACATTGCTTAATAATGTAACTGATAGTGAAGGCTTTTATTTAGCTAATTAGCTTTTTTGTAAGTACAATTTCTTAATCTTATAGCCTAATTTTGCCTTGTTATAGGAGTTTGGAGTCTCAATAATAGTCTAAATTCTACTCAGAACTAAGGTTTCAAAACATATGTGCTGATGGAAAAAAAAACATATGTGCTGATGGTATGCAGTCAACGATTGCTTAGTGCATATGTTGTATGTAAGCGCAAATTCTAGGGCATGTGTTTTATTAAAAATATTTAACAAAAAATTCTATGAACAAAGTAACTAAAATATATTCAGTAAATATCTTAATTAACACATCCAATTCATTCGTCCACATAGAAAAATATATGTATGCCACTCATACAAGATAAAATACTTGAAATATAGTAATCATATTATTCAACAGTGTAGAATAGGTTCGATGGTATATAACATGCATATTATTAGTATCTAAATTGTTTTCACATGCATTTTTAGGCTATTCATCATATAACTTTCATTTTTAGTATATAAATAGTAAATTTTATGTACCATTTTTAGGTCAGATTGTTGTTATAGCTATACACTAATATTCATTATGTCATAAATGGAGGAGGGTAGTAGTAAATAATACATCACATATATGAACATCATCAAGATGCCTGGTAAACTAGCTGTGCTAATTTACTCTATAAGAAGTTGAGTTAGATCTTTTACTAAAAGAAGTGAGAAACCTCGTAATAGTATAATTCATCATTTGGTATGTCACTTGGCTTGGATAGGACTGCTTATGCTCTAAATTCCTTTTGTGTTTAATTTGATAATAAAATCAGCCGATTTTTATCATTTTTATGTCCGTAAGTCGTAACTTTAAATCAAGGACTAACTACCAGAAAAATACAAAACCACTATCCATAAGGTACTTCAGTTATTTATGTGTATTGTGAAAGAATAAGAAAGAAATTCCTAATACATGCGATCCTGGAGACTCAGGTAAGGTAGAGTTTATGGAGATGATATAATTGGTGTATTTATTCAAGATTGCAAGTCTTTGGCTACATATATGGTAGTACAGAATTGCACACCTGGTGCAAGTTGTCATTATGGTTCTTGAGTTTAACTAACTTTCTTTTGTGGAGGAAGCTTAGGCGTTAGAACAGAAGAAAAATCTACTGAATTTTTGCTTAATTCAGTGAAAAACAAAGGAGGCTAGTAGTATTTTCTATAGCTAATATTTTCTATAACTAGTCCTTTGTGTATGTTTACACTTTTTTCTGCCTCTCTTTTCTTCTATATTATATTTAGATTCTTCTTACTACTCTGAATGATCTTTTAGATTCCATTATCTGATTCTTGAACTTGAACTATCATCCTTTGCTTGCCATACTATTTTGTTTTACTGAGCTAAGTTATAATTTTCCCCAATCATAGTTGATAAGTAATTGATCTAACCTGCAGCATGAGTTTTTTCTCTACTTCATTTTCATAGTTAATGTGGTAGGAAGGTTTGTCATGCATTTATATCTGTACTGTTGACAGGCTAGAAAGCAGAAGGTTGGAGAGAAACCCCTTTTATCAATTTCCACGTTTGTACAGGTATATTATGGATCCAAAATATACTATGTTCATTGAGCTTGTACACTGATGAAATTGCTTATTTTTTGAACATTTTTTCCTGGTTTCTTATTTTGTATGTCTTGATTAGCTCTTAATTATATTATTATGTAGGATAATTTTTCTTCTTGTATTTGGTTTTTGTGTGTACCTTTTTGTGGCAGCTGACATGATCCTTTTTTTACCTTGGGCTTTAATTATGCCAATTGACTAGCTTAACTGGTTTATAACATAAATTCTGTAGGACCTTCAAATAATAACATTGCTTCTTAAATATTGAAAGTCTTCTGGTAGTCCAGTTTATAGCTTTTCCAGAACAATTTCCCATTCTATGGGAATGGGGTGCACTATTAAATGTTTGCTTGAAATACAAACATTACCAAAGATTTTGCTTTACCTAGTACGAAACTACATCTGGGAGAGTGGCAATTATTTTATCACAAACGTACATATCCACAGTCCTGATTAAAACTATTCAAAGATAATGGACAAAAGAAAAGTTTCACGTGGGTCTAACTCAGTGGATTTTTTTAGGTTACAGAAGATATACTGTCTCCATAAATGTTTCTTTCAAGTTTACACAGCCTGATTTTGAGAGCATATGTTATCAAGGCCTTTCATGCAGAACACATTGCCTTCATTTCTCATATCCTGTCACTTTCTGTTGCTCACGTTCTTTACTCTAGCTCTTCTGAAGCATTTCAAACTTTTTTTTTAAATCAATAGGAGTGTACTTGAGTATGTTTGCTCAATGGATTCTCATATTGAAACTGGATATAGGTCACATACCACTAGTGCTACTCCAGAGTTGTTACAACATAAACCAATTAGTTAGATCAAAATAAAGCATGGTTGCTAGTGACCTGGCCCTAGCATGTGTAAGGGCAGTAACTTTTCCTCAGACCCTGCTTTGCATTTCCATAGCCACATGAGTGCTACTCCAGAGTTGTTACAACATAAACCAATCAGTTAGATCAAAATAAAGCATGGTTGCTACTGACCTGGCCCTAGCATGTGTAAGGGCAGTAACTTTGCCTCAGACCCTGGTTTGCATTTCCATAGCCACATGTATTCTTCCCAGGCCTGAAGAGTCCCATCCTCTGAAGCACTTTTAATCAATTCACATGTTGATACAACATAAGATGGATTTCCACAGAATTGTGTTGTCTTCTGCCTTCTAAGCTATGTTGTACAATACAAACTGGCTTTTGAACCAGTGAGTCTGGTAAAGTTTTCTTTCTGAGAATCATCTTCTCTTAAAGCATTGTTGACAATGCTTTTGCTTAAAGAACACAGGCATAAATGGTGGGTGAACACAGGATCAGGGTTCTCTTGATTTGTTCCTTATTAAGTTGGCATTGTGTCGGTGAAATTTGGAGGGCATGGAGTCATACTTTGTGAAAGGTTGATATGATTTCTTCACGTTCTTTTTTGAACGAGTTTACGTTTGATTATAATGGAGTGATAGCTGAGCTATCTATAAATGCAATATGGAGTTCTATTTCTTTTAATTTTGAAAGAAGTACAATAGGTTCTCTGATAACACTATTGTCTATTTGTCTTCTCTGTACTTCAATGCCGTGACTGTCATTATCTAATTCTTTGCCCCCTTAGTTCTCAGTGCTACTGTAGTTATGTTCATACATAAGATTTTTATCAAATCCTGTACCCAAAAACCTCATATTCATGTTATAATCTGATTGATTGTCCCTTCATTTTCAGGCAGCTCGGAATAATGTTCTTTTGGCTGTACCTGCTCTTCTGTATGCAATTAACAACTACTTAAAATTTATCATGCAGGTATATTTGTATCTGTATGTCATAATAAAGCTGTTATCTACATTCGCCAATGTTTGATTTATTTATTTGGATGCCTCTGGAAGTTGTTAATATTTTTGCTATTCTCATTAATTTCTCCTCTTTGCAGTTATACTTCAATCCTGCAACTGTGAAAATGATGAGTAACCTGAAGGTATTTTTTAATGAGGATTAGGCTGAATATAGTTTTTTTTTCAATCATTTATTTCAACATAATGTCTTTAAAATGGAAAATATTGGCATTTTATAATCTAACTTTGTAATGGATAAAATAGCCTATTGAAAATTGCACTTAGGTAGAAGATACTGGCAATTGTTCATGCAATTGTTTTTGAAGTTGCAGTTCTTTATCTATCTGTATTGCATTTTCAATCTGATATACATATTTTGCTTCATGAAACACTTTGGAGTATGATGCCATCTTAGCAACACTAATAACCTTTTTTGTTTTTGCTGCAAACTGAGCCAATTAGCGTGAATTTGCCTTTGCAAGACTCCGGCTTATGATCAACTAGTGTTGAGTTATTGTGGAGGGAATTGGGCTAGATAACACGAAACATGTTTCACTGTTTTTATATTAGTTTAAGAGAGTTATTGATGACCTATAAACCTAGAATTAAATCTCAAAATAGAGGGCTTTTTTTGGGTGTCTTTTCACTGTTTTATCCTCTCGTCTTTTATTTACATGACTTGTTAGTACAAATCATAAGATGATGGCAAACTCAGTCTGCAAGCATATTGTGGATATTTATCTTCTTTATGCAAACTCTTGTAGGTCTTGGTGATTGCTGTCCTACTAAAGGTCATAATGCAAAGACGTTTTTCCATAATTCAGGTATGTTGAACTGAAAATAAGTTTG
This sequence comes from Zingiber officinale, assembly GCF_018446385.1. Taxonomy (NCBI): domain Eukaryota; kingdom Viridiplantae; phylum Streptophyta; class Magnoliopsida; order Zingiberales; family Zingiberaceae; genus Zingiber; species Zingiber officinale. The sequence continues at coordinate 26,472,727 of NC_056003.1, forward strand.
TATCATGTGCATTTGCTTATGGAAGGGTTATGTACTTACCTAATCATGAATATTTGTGCCTCAGATGAAATGATATTCTTTTACTGGACTATTATCTACACAGTCAATTTACTTTTGAAATTTCATGGTATGGGCTGTAATGTTTTCATATTGACCTTGACCCTCTTCATTTTTGTTGATTACAGTGGGAAGCTCTTGCACTTTTGTTGATTGGGATAAGTGTAAATCAGCTTAAGTCATTCCCTGAGGGATCCACAGCTCTGGCTCTTCCAGTTACAATGATTGCTTATGTCTATACCTTAATTTTTGTAAGTTCTATCATCCTTGTTTTCATATTTTTTGTTTTTGTTCCTCTTTTGCATTGAAATTTATTTTCCTACCCTTGATTAACCCAATACTCAAATTGCAGATTTGTCTTTTCTTCCTAATACATAAATTATATGTTTGCTGAACTATTTTCATTAAGTCAATGAGCTATAACTTCTGCTACCTATTTGTTTGCCTTTAAGGCTCAAACTCGGTCATATAATCAATTAGATGGATCTAACATCATCAGATCACGGCAATGCTTTTCTTCAATTAACATCTTTAAACCACAATGTTAGCCTGTTTCAATCCAAGAATTAATTCTAAATAGATTATTAATTCATTTATCTGTGGAAAAAATGCAGTTTTGATGGGTACTTTTGAGTACATGACATTCTTTTGTTCGCATTTAAATGTGCATTAAATTTTAGTTTCGGTACCATATAATTCTTCTGTACATTAGGCTACAAGTATTACATGATCATGTGAACATCCTTACATTTTTTTTCGTCTAGGTTGCTCATCTAGTAGAAAATATTAGTTGAAGTTCTTTTACGAGAACTTAATGAAATATTAACAAGTTGCAAGATAAAGTGAATCCTTATAAAGATTACTACTTTCAGTATAGATATTTTGATTTAATCTTATAAGCTCACATAGCACCATGTAATTCCAGGTTACGGTTCCCTCATTGGCTTCCGTGTACAATGAATATGCTTTGAAGAGTCAGTTTGATACAAGTATCTATCTACAGGTGACTCTTTATAATGAATGTAGCTGACATTCAGTCAATGAATAACTTACACATTACCTTTGTTTTTTTCCCTTCAAATATACTGGGAAATATGCCAGCCCATATACTGATGACAGTTTACCACCCTCTTTTCGTTTTCAGAATTTGTTTTTGTATGGCTATGGTGCAATATTCAACTTTTTGGGCATTATAGGAACTGCCATCTTTAAAGGTCTGTATCCTTTCTCTTGACATCAAAAAATATACCAAATACCTGTGTAGCTGTTGTGCTTTTCATGACTGCCTGTTTTACTTTGTTGTGCTAATGACATTCTATTTTTGTATGATTAATTTTAGCAAATTTAGAGTCAAACAAGATAACAAAACTCTAAGCAAACACAAATTTTATAGCCGATGATATGAGAGTGATGCTATGCAGCGTGAGTATCATGATATGGCACTAGTTGACGTGATTATAAATAATTTATTTTAAAGAAACTTTGAGTGATATAATGTCATAAATTAACATATTAGGAAACTTTACTAATTCAATATCATATATTTTTTATAGGAATTTTAAACGTTTTTTTTTTTTTTTTTTTTGTATCATCATATCATTGGATATTGATACTAAATGTTGACACAAAATGATATGGCAAAACCATGTCAAAAAACAAAGGTTTATCCCTATGCAGGGTTCATGAATGCATGTTACAGATAGAAAAAGCGCCTATTTAGTCATTGGCCAAATCTTGGTGTTTGTGTAACCTTGTTTCGTTTGTACTTGATTTTGATTTAATTTGGAAAGAGATCACAATAGTTTATGTTCTTTGAGTTGTATCCTTCTGTTTTTGTATAATTTTTTCTTGTTTCACATTTCAAAATCATCTATAGGGCCTAGTAGCTTCAATATCCTTGAAGGGCACTCAAGAGCGACAATGTTTTTGATATGCAACAATGCAGCGCAGGGCATATTGTCATCATTCTTTTTTAAGTATGCTGGTAATTTATCATAACTCTGTTATTTTTTACTTTAGATGGTTATCAAGACTTGTGAATCTTAGGGATATTTTTCTTCCTTTTACTCTTTGTCCGACTGCTCTAATGGTTCTGGCAGACACCATCTTGAAGAAGTATTCATCTACTGTTGCTACAATTTTTACCGGGATTGCATCTGCTGCTTTATTTGGCCATACATTGACTATGAATTTTATCTTGGGGATTTCAATAGTCTTTATTTCAATGCATCAGGTATTTGATGAATTAGATTCTTAGAACCATTCTAGTCGTTTAGTTCCATAATAGCCTTGCCCTCTTTCTATCAGTTCTTTTCTCCCATGGCCAAAATCAAAGATGAGGCACCAGTTGGATCATTAGAGATGGTGGAACCTCAACGTGCCAGGTTATCCCATAAATTAATTTTGTTATTATTTGTGTAGTTCCAGATGTTGGTTCTGATCTATAGTTGCTTTTGTGTGGGAAAAAAAAATCAAAGATATTAAATATTATCTTATATAATCATTTTAAAGGGCTTCAGCACTTAAATTTAGTTGTACGGTTGTCTCTCTTTCCAGGTTGAAAGATGATTCTTTTGCGAACATGGCTGCTGGTGCTGCTGAAGATGTAAGATGCCGTGAAGCACATTTCTTGCATTAGGTTGAACTATTATATTCTTACACAAAAACTATTTCTTTTTCAGGCTGCTCATCATGTTGGACACGATGAGAGACAACCACTTTTGCCCATATAATGTTTCTTTGAGGCACTACTCAAATCCTTGTTTATTATTTGATGCATTATCTGATAACTAAAGTTGCATTTCAATCTGTAGCCTTCATTTTTACTCAAAAGATATATTTATGTTTAATTATTCTGCCTTGGTATGTTACTAGTCTATTCTCTTAACCTTACCAATTTTTTTTTTTTTTGTATCTAGGTTGAAGAATAATATCCTAACATAGATTTTATCAGACCTCGTTCTTGCATTCTCTTAACAATCATGCATGAAATCAAGTGCCTGAATACATATTGTGTCACTTTAGATTTGACAATATTGATCAATAAAATTTCCATTCTGTTTTATTTTCTGCCAAATTTATTGAGATTTTATCCTCTTCATAGGTAGATTCACTTGTTCATTGACAAGTGGGTTGATCTAGCTTGGAAAAGTATAGAAAAACATCGGTCTCATTGAGTAGAATTGTCTGATAGAGGATGATTAATGCTAGCTTGGAAATATTCTTCCACCATATATTAGGCAATCTTAATTCCTTAGCCCTATTTCTTATATTACGTTTTATAAAAATTTGCTGATAATTTTATATTTTCTAATCGTGGTCAAATTCCTTGTGAAGGTTAGATGAATACCTGTCCTATCCCTTCTAAATTTACATTAATATTGGTCAAATTCTCAAGTCAAAACTATAGTGACAGCAAATTTACATTGCATACTATTTTTTGCGACAGGTATCTTTGAGTTCTTTTTTGTTAACTTTAGACACAGAGGAGCCACCAACAGGGAATATAACTATCCAAAAGTGGGGAAAAGGAATTCTTGATCCACGACCGTCATATCTTCTCTGTGATCAATGTTTTGTTTGAGCAAAAGAGGAAAGTAGCAGCCATTACTTGAAATTGCAGAGGATGGTATTAAAGAAATTGTACAGGTGGATCCAAACATCAATTAATGGTGTAATTTTCAATAACTAGACTTCCCTAGAAATCATTTTCCATAAACCTCACAGGTCTCTCATTATTCTGTATTGCATTCCCTCTCTAGGCATTTTGATATTTCGTTCCTTACCTTATTTCTCTATTTGTTCAATAAAATAATGATTCATGTTAAATCGATACCCCTGCCTGTCGCTCTTTCTCTTGGGGTGTTTTGAGGATCAGTAAAAATTATATTGGACATAATCGTTTATTGTGCCAATGTAGCAAATAATTCTCATCTATTTGTTCTACTACCAAGAATACTGTCAGTTCATTTTTTTCTGCATTGAAATGCTTGTTCATTTTCCTCACGAGATTGGGAGCTTGTGTATTGTGTTTTTGTTTGGTGAATGTTGCAATAATAACTTGGGTTTCTATTGTTTGACACTGAATATGAGTACCAGTATCGAAATTTGGACTTCTCCCCTATGCATTTATACGCAACGGCGATCATTTCTAAAGGTTTATTTCAGGTGCAAGACAAATGATCTTATTAAAGAAATTGATGATTATGTCATTACAATGGCCTTTATAACAAACTTCATGATCCAGTTGTCTTCGTCCTTTCAGATGGGTCTAGTGGCTAGTACATGAGATGTTGTTATCATGAAGTCTGGGGTTTGAATTTTGGTAAAGTCGAAGTAAATGTCTCCTTTATGTATTAGTCACTATTTCAAAGGTTAATAGTTATCCATGATTTATCTTTTCTGTGTTAACCTTAGAATGGATTGATGAGGACGTTGGAGGTGAATATATTCGTCTTTTTTATCACCATGATCTAGTTGTCTTCGCTATATAAGGAAGTTGTTTCTTGACCGTGACTTTGAACGTGATTGGTGATCACATAATAAAGTCTCCATATCAATGTCTATTAGTTAAATATGTACTAAAAACTTGTACCAGAAAATCTTGATCATCGTCTCGTTCTTTTTCCTTGCGATTCCATGTGATGGCATTTTATTCACAAACTCATGAAAATGAGCATTAAAGATATTCTTACTTTTAGCTGTTTTGGGCAGACAATGTTACGGCGTGGCATCATGGAGTCCCTTGGTAGTAGGGCTGTAGGAGGTAAGTTTTGAGGTGTTTAAATTTATTTAATAAGGTAATTGAACTAAGTGGAGTCGAATTTAGAATGAATTAAGTTTTTAAAATAATTATTATTTTTTATAAGTTTGAGTTTGTTTGAAGTTTCATTTGAGCTTAATTTATTTTGATGTTGTTAAATTTTTAATTTAAATTTGACTTGAACGAACTTGCTATCCATCCAATCGAACTTTCTGCTAAATATGGCGTGTGTAGAGATAGCCATCATGCGACGCATGACCTGAAACATGCACGAACACTGTCCTGTGCATCTACACAACCTACCACTAGCACTAGACATCATCGAACAACATGATGTCGTTCGTCCCATGTCACGCAGTTAGCACATGTAAGTGCAGATCGTGTGGAGCCGCCATTTGTAGAAACCTTAGTGATATGAAGTAGCTCCCTAAGGTAGCGGATCTACCTCTTAGGCTATGTTTACTCTAGAGGGTGGATGAGGAAAGGAAATGAATCAACGATAGAAAGTTGTCTTTGGAGGAAGAAAAAAGAAAGGGTGAAGAAATCTTTTCCTTTGCACACTTGTTTATCTTGATAGAGGAAGGTGAATACTTATGATGTAATTTTGTAAATAAAAAAGGGTGCATGCGTCATTTTTTTTTTTGTATATGGTGTAATTTTGTGAATGCAAAAGGGGTACATGCGTCATTTTTTTTTCCATCCGTTGCTTTCCGTCCGATTTTGAGGTGATTGATTTTGGCTCCAAAATTATCCGCGGATGGATTACATTACTTTTCCTTCGGAAAATTTTAATGAAGTAAACGACGGAAACTTTTCCACCGTGGAAACTTTTCCTTAATTTTATTTTTCACTCTCCCAAATAAACAGAGCCTTAGTGATATGAAGTACAAAATCTCTCTAATAATTAAATAGATTAAGTAAAATAAACTCATGTTAATTGTACGATAATTAAAACATCCATATCAATTATTTTACCTAAAGATTTATCTTAAATTTAGAATAGGATAGTTAAAAAATTTTTACATCAGTTACTCTATTCATTATCTAAATTTAGTATTTATAAATAGTATTTTTCTAAATTTAGAAAATATATATTATTCCTTAAATATTATAGAGGAGAGAAAAAAATAGGGAAGCTAATATATGGTATAGTGAAAACTATATATCCAAATTTAATAAAATAATTTTTTTACCTTAAATTATATATTTTAGATAAGAAAGTTAGTATGGATGCTTAGTATACTTAAAGAATTTGAACTACTTATAACGATAGCATGCATTTCTCGATTTATTCTGATTGTTGATAGGAAATCATTTCTCGATTTATTCTGATTGTTGATAGGAAATCTATGTAGAATTTAACGGGTCAAATTTTAGAGAGTTGGATACTTAAATTAAACAAATAATAACCTCTATCTCACATTCTGTATAAGGGTAAAGGCATTGATATCAATTTCTTTATAATATTTTTAAAATTTAAGATAAATTGTTCATTTAAATTTAAACAATCACTCTTCACTATACACAATATTAACTATTGTGAAATTTCTATTATTTTTATTATTTTCTTCTATTTTCTATTTTTTAAATTATTTTTTCTCTCCTATATAATATCTATTTTTCATCGTCTAATTCATTCTTTTTATTTTTTGTCATCCAAATCAAATGATATTTTAATATTTTGAAATGGATTTTATTATCTAAATTTTAATTTAGAGAATGAATAAGATAATTGATATAAAGATTTTTTTAAAAAAATATATATATAATTTAAAATAAATTCTGTGCTTAGAAAAATTAATGTGGATCTTCATGAATGATTTTTTTTTTTTAAAAAAAAAGTAAATATAAAAAATCTCAAGTCATTCATTTAGATGTACAAGATGTGCTCATCAAAAGCAAATATAAAAATCTCAATAAATAGATTTAATAAACATATAATAGAATACAATAGATAGAGAGGCAAGTCAGCAACTTTAGCAATTGAAAAGAAAGTCCACACTATCTAAACTTTGGGAGTGCAGGTGTTTCATAATACTATATTTGAATTGTCAATTCATCAAGGCCATAAGTAACTAAGTTTTGGCTTCCGACATGCTGGTAGTACGTTGGCATGTATTTTCATTTCCCTCCCGGAGAATCAGTAAGAGAATTTGTTTTTAGAGCATCCATGAGAACGTTATCTTTGGAGTTTAGACGCCAATATTTGTCACAAAAAATTGGTAGTTTATCAGTACACATTCTAGTTGACCCAACAAACCAATTAGACATTATAGTGTCGATGCGGAAATTAAAATTATGCTGATAAAAAATAAATAAAAGGGAATAGCACAACCAGCTAAATGTAAGTATTCCAAGAAACTTTAAGATCATTTGTACTGTATCATAACAAATAACTTGTGTAAGTCAAGGTTAACAAGAGAACGACTAAAATCTGGTAATTCAATATGCTAGAACACCCAAAGTCGTAGAAATGGATACAGCAAATAAGAGAAGTTCGAAAGAGGTGGAACGAACACAAAGAACTGATTACAGGTCTATTACGCGGGAAAGCTTCTGGATACGATTCAAAAGGAAGTCCCCTTGCTTGATAGTTGCCTGGTAGAGTGCATTTTTAGCATCAGGTCTGTTGGTTTCCAGAACACCAGCAACCTTGTCGATCTTGCAATGCAGTTTCCCAGCGGCTATGAAACGAGATAATTCCCTAAATAAATGGGAACAAACAAAACGCATCATGCTCAGTGGAACTTAAACTGGTGTTTTCATAGCGAACCATCAGCAAAAGGCATCATAATTAATAAATATCTTCATGAACTTTCATTGAATAATATTGTCGAGGTATACACAGGTTCCTTCTCGATTTAAACAAAAAGTATTATTCAGTAGGGAACATTTCAATTTGCTCTTGAAAGGTTATCCAATATCGACAGGAGGTTTGCAATCACTGATCACATCCCTTATTCATAGTCTTCATCAGATGTAGATAAAATGTTGAATGCACGAACAACAAAGTACATGTAGTGGCACATATTTGACTGATAATATTTGTTGCAAACAAGGGCCTAAATGTAAATACCATTAATACAACCTACTTGTAATGTGCATATTGATTAATAATATAAACAGAAAGAGAGAGGACTACCTAAAGTAATTAATCTAATTTTCCCCTTGACGGTGGTAGTAAACCCTAGGTATCTCATTGAATCTCTCCCCTTTTCTAATTGCACCGATCTACTTCCTTGCTGGAGATGAGCCCCCTTCGCCCACGCCAAGTCCGACCACTCTCCATCACAGAGCCCTTATACTAAATGCCAAAACAAACATACCACTGCGACTCTGAGCTCTTACCTCTATCTTCCTCATCTAACCTCAGCAGACACATCACCACTGCCTGAATATGACTTACGCCAGGAACATCTAACTGTACGCATCTTTGCCCAGGAATCAATGCCATCATCTCAAGATGTAAGACACACTTCAGAAGCACTGCCCAATGATCATGAGACCTCTATATGGATGTCCCTGGGTAGCAAGACAACTCTGCTTCTGCAGATTGGGCTGCAGTGTTATTCTCTTCTATTGAGGCAACACCCAGTTTGCATCCTGCCAATGATGACCAAATTGCGACCGCTTTTCATTAGCAAACCAACCAAGAGAGCAGATCATGCTGGACCCTCAAACCTTGTTCCTCAATGTGCAGATTCTACTGAAGAAAATGTAAGGAGAAACTTGACCCTCTGCTTGCAAAGGCTCTTCATTGTGCAAGACAAGACCATTGGCATTACCGTATCCATCATCCTGTGCGCTCACCCATCCCTTTGAAGACGTAGGGTTCTGGAACTAGGGCAGCCTGGTGAACTATAGAATCCCTTACAAGCTAGAGTAGTAAGTCAAATCATCCTAGTCGAAGAGGCGACCAGATAGGAGAAAGGCTTTGTTAACTGCACATCCCTACGCAAGGAGCAGACAGCAACAGGTTTCTGCAAGAATAACTTGTTCCAAAAAACTTTTAAAAAAAAGGTTGTTTGGTAAATCCTCCAAAACTATACTCAATTTAAAAATTCTAATTCATCAACTACCCTCTTGATGCCTCAGATGATTATGGTTTTTTTTTAGCCCTTTTGGCTAAATGATTACTGCAGAGAAGTCAAATTGGAAGAACTGCACTTCATAGGTTGCAGCAGTTAGTTTGGTTTATGGATCAAGATAAACTAGAACACCTCGCTACTCAAGCAACTGAGATTTTTTGGGTCAAACAGAGCTGCATACTACTATGAAAATCCATTGATCCTAACCTGTGAACCATCTCCCACGGACTCTCTTGCTTTGAGACTTAGAAATAAGCTATGGACTTATTTATGAGTGCCAACTCTGTATTCTATAATGAGATTTTGGTCCTACAGTGGACCGATCTGCTCTAGAAGTTTAATCATTGTCTAGAGGGTCATTTAGCAATAGAGGACACAACATCCAACTCTAATTTCTTCCTCCTGGATCTTGTCCCCCTCATTTTTACAAAGGCACTAGAAAGAGGCCAACTTCGCATTTACCTTATAGTTATTTATCATATGCTTCATTATCGCTTTAGCGGCCAATTGCATTTCAGTTAATGTTGAGCAATTATCAATGAGATAGAGCTGTCCCCCACACTGGTATTCAGAAACTTATTCCTTCAAGAGAAGCTCACAATGGGTTGTAAGTGAGGTTTTAAATGTACTTCTAATGGTATTTTGGCCCTTCAAATCCCAATTAGTGCTGAGCTATCAATGAGCCACTGTAACGGTACTTTCGAGTTTTCTTTTACTCTCTAGGGAAGTTTACAATGAGTTTCAAATGCTCTTGATGTATTGTAGATCAACAGTTAAATGCTTCTCTGATGGTTAGGGATATAATCAGACTTATGATGCAGATTATCTTGACACATTTTCTCCAATAGCCAAGAAATCTTCAGGTCGCATCTTTCTAACCTCAGCAATTGTTGTTCCTTCATTAGCTTAACATAAGATCCTATTCCTTCGTGGTGATAAGCTTAACATAAGATCCTATTCCTTCGTGGTGATGATGCTAATATGGAGCAATCTCTAAATTTTTTCATCAGGGGCAATCTACGAGTGCTCAATTCAAAAAATTGAACTCTTTTTTGATATGGCTTGATCAGAATCACAAGAAACCACTAAGTATTTACCTCGTTTCTCAAAGACATCCTTCTTATTGTCTTCAATATTATCATGATTGGTAATGATTCCATTTAGATCACATAACAGAGAAGCCCCTCTATCAGTATTCTTAGACTAAAGAGTTGGGTGGCCTCAAGTGCTTCCATAGTATAGAGGTTGCTTGTTCAAACAAAGAAATTTCTCTCTTAACAGAAGAATGCATTTCATACTGAAGAAGTTGGTATACTGTGGACCAAACTAACAGGCACTCTTATGCATCCTAATGTCATATTTATGCCAAGTCAAAAGGACTCACTAATTGATCTTCAAAGGCCTGATAGAGCACTAAACTACTTTACAGTTATAGTGTAAAAAAAAAACTTACTCTCTCATTCCAGTCCGTAGGATAGGATCAGTAAAACCCTAAAAATTCCTTTCATGATCATTAGGAAGAACTTTAAAAATTCTATGGCACCTCAAAAATGCTCTAAAAAGAGTCATCTGTTTCAGAATCAAGATCATCTTTAGATTGAAGGGCATAGAAATGCAAGTGGAGCATGATAGGCAATCCATATCAAGCTACTGCTTTCTTTTATAAGGAAACTGAATTTCCAGGAAATACAATACGCAGACTCATGTCAATAAGCAGACTCATGTAGCCAGATCAATTGCAAGGCAGATATAGTCATGGAGCTAAATAGCATAGGAGCTTATCTGGATTAACAATTGATTGGCTGAGTTAGGACACATTCCTGTAAAGCTGACAACTATGCCAATGAGGCTTTCGTGCACATAGCTTCCAATCCATAATATCATAAGAGAATAAAACACATAAAGAGCAATTATCCCTTTATCAAAGAGAAAGTGAAATTGGATGAGATCATCACAACATTTGTCAACTCGCTAGCACACTTGCTACCAAATCATAAGTATACATGTAACAAGCTAAGGTTTCATAATATATTTGAACCAACACGAGGGAGTCTTATGAAACTAGGGCCTAAATTTAAATACCATTAATATTGGCTAATGTTGACTTTGATTAATATTACCAAATAGATAGAGGGTTATCTTTGGTAATTAAGCTAAATTTCTACCAACAATATTATGTCAAGAACCTCATAAAAATGTGATTGCGGCACTAAGTGGTAATCCATTGTGTAAGTTGAAAAAAAATTCTAATGTGGCAAAATACCAAATGAGACTATGAAGAACAAACAGAAACTACGTAAACATCATAATAAAATAGTATAAAGTTTTTAAAATGCAAGTTTTGGAGTCATGATCACCGAAGAATAGCACAAACACTTACAGATCAATGAAATCAACAGATACTCCAAAAGCTGTTGCCATTGCCTCCATTGTCACGCTTTTGTAAGATTCAAGGAACTGAGAATAAACTACTGTGCGAACTTCCCTCATGTAATACCGAAAATGAGGCTGTAAATACCGGTCAAACTTTATCTGCTCAGTTAGTCCAGCTGAGAAGCAAATGATCACAATCAAATAAGTATGGTTGAAGGGGGGAAAAGCTAGAAACATACTAAAAAATGGAAAGCATTGTCGATGTAGCCCACTAAAATTGAAGAAAATTTGATGAGTTATGGACTTAAAAAATACTACAACATAGTTGTATTATAAAATTTCAAAAATAAACTTTGTGAGTCTGATTTACTGATTCAATTGAAATTGCTTACAATGCTTGAAGGTACGGCCTTTACAAAAAACTGTATATATTAAATTTTAAGTTCAACGATCAATAGGTCCAGAATCACAGTATGAAAAGAATGGCTGTGGCAGTGAACACTGAATAATATGAAGCCACGTGTGTAGATGAAAAATATGAGAAAATATATCTACCTAGTAACTCAAGCAACAAGATGAATGACTGTCAAAAATTAACAACAATTCCAAGAGATGAACTTGGTGAGCACAGTCCAAATGTGGCTAGACGCTAATCGAACTAAACCATGAGCATGCGCAAAATATACAAGCAAGACATCAAATTGAGTTATCTTTGGCGTACTGTTTAGAAGACAGCAATTTATCCACTTACAGAATGCAGAAAAAAATGACTTGTACTGGCAGCCATAAAGGGAGTTGAGGAATTCAGATAGATGAGGAATTTTGCCAATAACTGTTAGAATTTCAGGTGCATCAACAACCTGCAGATTATTCATTGGAATTTTAGCTAAATACAAGAAGCAAACGAGTAAAGCATCTTGACAGTGCAAATACCTTTTGTTTAAGAGATACTCTGTCCAATGATATAATGCTTGTGAGAACAGTGTAGAAAATGAATGTATCATAAGAGAATAGCTCATAAGTTGTGAAGGTTGATATTGAATCCAAAAATAAATTGGCTGCTTTCTTAAAGTTACGGGTAGACATGCAATATAAACCTTCGTATACTTTTAATCGGTTCTTCCTCTCCCAGTCACCTCCTTCTTCAAATAGTCTGTCCAAATTATGTCCAGTATAATTAGCTAAAGCTTCTCCAGATCAAACTAGAACTAGAAAATTGATAACTTACTTCTTAGCCCTGTCAATTGACCTAGAAATGAGATCAAAATCCATGTAGAAGAAACCAAGTTGCAAGGTATAGAAGACAAGATCCATCTTTTGTCCAATAGCAACTGTTTTTCCTTCAGTTACTTTAAGCTGTTCTAATGCCTTCTCCTGTAGTTAAAAGTTTAACAATTTTTTAATACTATAAATGTAACATTCAATAACAAATTCACATTCAAAAATCATAACCATGTGTACCTTGTCTCCAATCTGAATGTAGAACAAAGACTTAGCTAAATGAGCTTCACGTACTTCACTTTCTCCTAGATTCTCTTCAGCATCAGCAATCCTTTCTCATAATAAAAGCACAATGTTATTGGCATGCCATATCATACCCAATGGATTAGAAACAAGAATTTACTCCTACTTTAAGAATATTACATATGTGACAAGGGCAAGAGTGCAGGTGACAAATTTCTACTTTTAAAAATTATTGTATAATAGTAGGCCAACTAAAAATATATATATTAAGAAAAACATTCAATGCCGGTCCCAAGTTCAAATGAAAATGTTGAGTTTTGCCTATACAATCTGTCAAATTTGTCTAAGCCTAGCTATGAACCTATTGTCAGGCTAGGTTGTCACCTAAAACTAAAGCGAAGGGCCTTCGATACCTAGGTACCTCCATATTCAAAGTATGGGCAATGTGATGCAAAATAACTAAGTGTTCTGGCATTATTATGATAAATAATGTCTCCATGATTATACGAAAAGGTTAGCAACTTGCAATTAGGGACGTCAACAACAACAAAACCTTATCTTACTAGATATGATTGGCTATATGTATCCTTCTATGCCATTAGGCTCTATCCCCTATTATATAATCATTTATATTTAAATAAATTTTATCTTCTTTTATTGTTGCTAACCAAGTTTTTTTTTATCTTCCTCTTCCTCGTTTGATATGCACATTTGTCATTATTTACATCGCCTAACTGAAGCATATATTGGTCGTTAGGTGCAACCCAACTTTCTCTCTAATTTTTCATTGTGTTATCCTATCCATCCTTGTATATCCACACATCCATCTTAACATCCTTATCTCTGCAACTCTCATCTTTTACTCATGTGCTCAAGTCATAACCCAACATTCAGCCCAACATTTTACAATATAGGAAATTTTTTGAAAAAAAAAATGACTAGAATTACTATATGTCATGACTAGGAAAAAACATAGTGTAACTTTCTTATAGAAAACAAAATACGATGGAGAAATAACTAGAAAAAAAATCAGTAACATAGGTTTTAACATAAGCTAGAAAGGCTATACATAAAAAATGGAGTAGGCATTATGCAAGGTTTCTAAAAGTATGTGCAAGTATGCAATCAACCATTACATAGCACATATGTGATAGGTGGGGCAAGAATAAAAAATATTATGAATTTTTTCATGTAGAAAAAACTTGCAACAAAGTCCATAGACAACAATTTGGTAGGTTTTAGAGAAGAAAAGAATATCTTACAATTGTATTGATATGACAAAGACATGTATAATAATGTTATTGCTAGTGTTAGAAGAATCGGGAGTGCGACAAATATTTTTTCTCTGTAGTTGTAGGTTAATCAAAGGCCAACTCAAAGTATAAATCTCTTCACATTAGTACTAAATATGCTAACCAATCTAAACCTCCTTAGTGTATATTAGTCGCAAGCAATATCATGTTGATTGATCCAAATGTAATTACATCGAATTGGAAATTGCAATTGTGAAAAATAACTTTTAAAACATAAGGTTTTAAGATAAGTATAATAAAAAATGGAACATCTGAACTCCGATTTCAAAAGCAAGAGAAAATTGATGAAATGGTCAAGATGGATGGATATGAAACCCTTGAAAGAATTTATGTATCTCAGATTTAGTTTTCAACAAAAAGAGGGCATTGAGTATGACATAATTAACATGATAAAAATTGAGTGGTGAAAATAGAAAGAAGCTTCCTGAATCTTATGTGATTGTTGTCTCCCTTAGGCTAAAAAGAAAAGTATATATACAGTATGATTTACTATAATTTTGAATCAGTGTGTTAGGTTGTTTTTAAAAAAAATAATGAATAAATTAATGCAATAAATAAATAACTCTTAGAAAGATGTGTGGGGTTATTAGAAAGTATAAAATAAAGATTCTAATATTTGGGAGTTATCAAGTGTAGTTTCAATGGGTAATAAAATGAGAGAAAATACATTGAGATTATATGAAGATATTTCAAGATATCCAGTATATGTTATAACTAGATAAGTTGAATTTATTAAAGTGGAAGGTTGAGGGGCAAAGTGAGACCAGAAAATACTAGACAATTTAATAAAATTGATTTTATTAATTTGAATATTAGTAATGACATGACTTTGCATAGGACTCGAAGAAGGGATAAAATTCATGTAGTGAATCTCAAATAATTGAAACAATCATAGCTGATGATGATGATCGTATTGATGATGATGAATGGGGCTGACTAAGAAGAGGAATTGAACTTTCAGTGACCAAATTCTTCTACAAGAATATTTTATAATTTATGTGACCACTAACAGGGGAGTTGAGTTGTGAGTATCCAAATTCTACCTCGACTATATTAATTCATGACAACTAACAGGGGTAAATGAACACAGTAATATCTAGACAGGAAGGGCTGAAGTTAAATGAAGATTCAAATAACATCTTTACACGGAATAGTTATCCAAAGCACATATTACATGGTGTTCAATTATTGGATAGTTACTGTAATAGACAGAAGGTCAAACATACACCAAAACTAGATCAGATTAATGACATTTGATATTTAAGTTGCTGCAGCGTATATTTTTCAATTGTTCTTAGCTTTCTTTTTCAAGCAACAAAACGCAAGCAGAGAATAATCTCTCAAATATCTGTACTCGAGTATTAACAGTAAGAAATCTAGATAAGCGTCTCAAGAGGTATCTAACGTCAGTCAAGCCACACAGAATGGTCAGACAGAAATCGGATGAGATGAAGATGATATTTTCCTGCTAGAAACGGCTAGGTTTAATATCGTGCATGTTTGTATGCAAACTATGATTTCAGCTTCTCTTGCTCGAGTCAAAAAATCTTCTACCTGTTCTCTGACACTAAATATCATCAAACTAGTATAGATCTGATCAATGCTCCCCAAATCATATAACATGTAACTCAAGGATAGAGTTAAAACATCTAAAAAACCCCATCAGGGTACAATTACTAGAAAAACACGAGAACAATAAGAAAAATCAAATATTAAAGAGTAATAAGGGGAAAAAATCACTTTTCATCAAGCTTCTTGAGCTCCTCCTCGATTTTCTTCTTCATTGAATCGAGCACCGAGGCGTCTATCTCCAGCACCGAGGCGGAGGCGAGTGACTCATAAAGGGAGGCCATGTCTGTTCGGGCAACAAAGAAGCAAGATGTGAAGAAGCAAAAACAGACAGAAAGCGAAACCCGGCGAAGGAGTGCGTCACTTGGCAAAAGCATGGAACAAAACGATCTCTACGTTCGCAGATGCAGAACCCATTACCGTTTGCCCTGACGGCATCGAGGACCTCGCCGCGGAGGCGGACCTTCTCGATGTCTTCGGTATCCGGATGGGAGAGGAGGAAGAGTTTGTGAGCGAGGGCGAGGTGTTCTTGCTGCGTGCCTTCTTGCCCTTCCATCTCCGCCGCCCTTGCTTCGCCTGCTCCTCAGACTAGCGCTTCCTCTCCGTTTTTTCTTTTCCCTGGGATTCGCTTGCTGCTCAAGCAACCCGATTATGATGAAGCAGCGAGATGTGGGTCTTTCCGCATAGGGCTCAGGGTGCGGGCCGGTTTAACTCGAGTTATGGTTGGTTCCGACCGAAGTTATTTTTGGTTGATTTTCATTGACACCCCTGTAATTTATTTTTTCTCAAGAAAAATATTCTCAGGCCATTTAACTTGATTTTGAATTGTCACGTGTAATTCACAATGGAGCTAGAATTCAACACAAAAGGACCCTAGTAATAGGACGCGTTTTCTCTTGCTCGATAGGTAGTCCAATTGGATGGTTTTGATGGGTTAGAAATTTACCCTGCACCAATGAGTGATAATGAATAGAAATAGCCCTAGAGCATAGTTGAGTTGACTACTAGGAAATAGATATTATTATAATAGATAAAAAGTTAAATTTTAGTAAAATTGAGAAAAAAGCACTCCAAGTAATGATCAATTATAATTTTCTAATTTACCTCTTGATCGTTGGGTTAGTTATGTAGGGTCGTTAGAATGGTATATTCCATATTTTGCTACAATGATAATGGATAGAAATACTCTTAGGTATAGTCGAGTTGGTCATCATATGGTAGAATTGCTGCAATAGGCAAGGGTTAACTTGGCAAAAGCTAAGAAAAATACCCTCCCACATGGGGGGCCAGTTTCGATTTCTTGATTTACCTCTATACAGATGGTTATAGGGTCAACTGTGAGGGGCATTCGGGATCAGTGTTATAGGATCAATTGCATATGAGAAGGGAACGAATCACGTGTATTTAAAAAAAACAATTTTTACTTTTTAAAAATGAGTGTGCAGTAGAAAAATAGTTGAGTAAGAAATAATAAAATAAAATATAACGATTAACTTGGTTCAGATCATTCGACGACTCATATTCCAAAATAAGACCTTTTGGACCTTTTCAACGAGTAATCCACTAATAATTACAAAAACCAATACAAATAAAGAAAGTGTAACAACTCTATACTTTTTTAAGTAATAATTAAATTAATTAAAAGTTACCCAACACAAAGACGTCGAAATGAATGAGTTCATGTGTTAGAGTCAGTCTGACTATAACAATCGAGCATAGTAAAGTAGCATAGCATGAGGACGTTGCAGCATAATGGCCAAGGAAGTTCATGTAATTGTTGTGTAATGAATGCTACCGCTAACCTCCTTTTATACTGCATAAGAGGCGTCTCCGTTCATGCTGATCCTCTCCATGAACTTTAGCTTTATTTGATTGGAGGCGCCTTCCATAAGTTCTGAGGCGCCTCCAATGCGCTCCAAGGCACCTCTAGTCCTCTCTGAGGTGCTTCTCCAAAGCAAAATTTTATCTTTGAATCCTATTCGTGTGAGGGGTGCCTTTGCCCTGTCTAGGGTGCCTCCAATCAGCTCTGAGGTGCCTCTAGTTAGCTCCAAGGTGCCTTGAGCATTGCTCATTTGAGGCTCAATTTTACACTTTGCATCTGCAAAAACATATTAGTCTGAATAACAAAAGGTAATATGCAAAACAAAGTTAGCATATTAAAAATTATTGGGACACTTTAGAGCTAGAAGGGGGTTGAATAATTCGCTCGCTTCGTTGATGATGATCTTTTACAATGGAAAACTCGAAGCGAAATTCTCCAATGCTAACACAAATAATTTACTTGGTATTCACCTCAAGATGAAGTAACTAATTCAATAATCCACACCCAAGCACACTCTCCGCTATAAAAACACTCCTTGGAAATGGAGAAACCTTATACATACTCACGTAAGCATACAACTTAAAATAAGAAGTAAATGTACAAGAATACAAATGAAAATCTCTTCTTGCTTGATCTCTTGTATCTTGTAGATGTCTCTTGAATCTTGGAAGTGCAGCAACACTTATCTTCAAGAACCTTCAAGAATTGGTGACAATGGCGGAGAGAATAGCGTAAGTGATTGGTGAAGGGACATGTGAGTTTTAACCTCGCCAACGACTTTATTCTGTCATGATCTAGGGCTCTCAATCGATTGTCACGTCAGATCCAATCGATCTCAGCCATCCAAAGCTCGCAACTTACACAACAGTTATATCCCAATCGTTTGACCAATCGATTGGGGAGGCTTCAATCGATCGACTGATCGATTCATAGTGCCTCTGTGCTCTTGCAGAAGGCCCAGAATCGATTGACCAATCGATTCTGGCTACCTCGCAAAATTGAGAAAAACCTTCTCCAATTGATCAGTTGACCGATTAGAGTGTCCCAATCGATCGGTTGATCGATTGAGACAATCTCAATCGATCAACTGATTGATTGGGAAACTCTGTGTGTTTACGTTAAACTTCCAATCGATCGACCAATCTATTAGGCTTTGGGCCAATCAATCAACTGATCGATTGTCATGCTCTATCTCGTCAAACACAAGTCTAAGGTTCCCATGTCCAACATCCAGTCAACTGGGACATGTTAAAACTTCCTCATGCCTAGCATCTGGTCAACCTTGACCTGGACTTCGTCACTAAGTGTCCGGTCAATCTTTTGGCCAATTTGGACTTTCTTCTCTTGCCAAATGTTCGGTCAACCTTGACTCACTTGGACTTATCATCTCATGCCAAGTGTCCGGTCAGCATTGACCCACTTAGACTTCCAATCACCAGGTGTCTGGTCAACATTTGACCCACCTGAATTTTCAACTGTCTGACTTAACTCACTAGGACTTCCTCACTGCCTAACTCCACTTACTAGGATTTTTCACATTAAGTGTCCAGTTAGCACCGACTCACTTAGATTTTCTTCTTTTACCAACCTTCCTGTTGGTTTTACCCTTGCCTAACTTCCAGTTAGGACTTCTCAATCAAGTATCCGGTTAACCTTGACCTACTTAACTCTTCATCACATCAAAATGATCAAACCTTAACTAGAGGAAAATTACACCAATAATCTCTTCAAACAGACAATTACACCTGCAATCTCCATATATTGTCAAATATTAAAACTCAAATATCAAGACTCAAGCTTAAGCTAACTTAAATTTAGTCAAACTGATCAACCTTAACCTAGAGAAATTGCACTGACAAAAATAAGATAAATTTAAGACTTAGATCATGTCTTCCCAATACTGAGATCTAGTCATGATCTCAACTTAGACTACTAAAATGGATATAAGTTGAACCATCGCTTACTACCCCCACTAAGGCTTGTCTTCACTGGATCACTCTCTTCTAGTGCTTACCTCACTTACCATTATAGGCTTACTCAACTCTTGACCCACTAAGTCTTCCTACTAGATGCCCTATCTGAACTTTAGTCAATTGTCAAGTCTCGCGGACCCCACTGGAACACTTGGTAAATAAGTTAAATCACAAGTCTAACTTTAACATTTATCGTACATCAAAATCTGAGTTTACTTATTAGTGCAAACTGCACCAACAAATATATGACCTTTTATTGCAACGATAATGTGGTAGGAATGCCGATATCTCCACAATTGCATGATATTATCCACTTTGGGCCGAAGGCCTCATGGTTTTGCTCGCTCTCATGGTTTTACTCTTGGGCTCTACCCAAAAGGTCTCATGTCAATGGAGATATCTTTTTCTCTTATAAACCCATGATATTTTCCATGTGTGTTTCAATGTGGGACTATGTTTGTAACATTGCAACCCCAACAATCCCCCCCTCAAACAAAGGACTACAGGCTTCCCACGTCCGATCCTCGACCCACCAGGACTTCCTGCCCCTCAGTCCACCTGACCTACTAGGACTTCCTTATCTAGACACAACTAGGACTTTCTGCCTGGCGTCTGGTCCTCTTGATCCGAACATAGGAGCCCCCCATTTTATTTGTTCGAGGTCAATATTGTACCCACATGGCTCAATCAGACCATAGCTCTTGTGCACAGTCGGCAGTTAAACCTTCTGATAGTCCGAGCTTTGATATCAATTGTAGGATCGTAAGAAATTTAGATATCTCCACAATTGCATGATATTGTCCACTTTTAGCCTAAGACCTCATGGTTTTAGTCTTGGACTCTACCCAAAGGGCCTCATGCCAATTGAGATATCTTTTTTCTCTTATAAACCCATGATCTTTTCTATGTATTTTCAATGTGTGACTATATTTGTAACTTTGCAACCCCAACAATAACTGAGTTGGTTACCACATGGTTAGTTTGTAGAATTGAGCAAGAATCGATTTTTGACGAAACTGGTAGAAATACCCACCCATATCGTAGCTTACTTCAATTTTCTGATTTATTTCCTCCTAATGGTGTGGAGTAGTGATGGGGGGCCGTCAGGGAGACAAATTTCACCTTTTACAGAAAGAAGATAATGGTATAGAAATCTACCTCATATCATGGAGCATTGACATCGTTAATCAATTTCACGAAGAATAACATATACCAAATGACTCACCAAGAGTTACTTGATGAGAACCTCCAATGCTTAAATTAGATATGAGATATAGAAAAATAACCTATGAGCACTTGATGTGACAAATTGACTCAGGAAGCTTTTTTTTAAATTATTTTTTAAGATTTAGAATTTTAGGATTAGAGTTTATGATTTAAAGATTATGTTAGTGTTGAATATAAGAAAATAATAATAGTGGGCATCCAATTAAATATTTTTTTTAAAGAAATGTTGAGTTAATTTGTCACATTAGCATGTATATATGGGTTATATATATATATATGATCCGGTAGTAAGAGCGGGCCCCCCCCCCTTGTGAAGTCAACGCTAAGCGGAAGTCACCGGGACAGCCGCCCATCCGGGTCCGACTGGACGGACGGCCGGCCGATGTAATTGAATACCCGGATGGGTCCGGTCGGCTTGCCGACCGGACGATATACACTGATGGTTGGAAGGCACCCTGTCAAATCAGGGTTCCGGCGCTCAGTTGAAAAGGTCATGGGCCGAGCTGACCTCTAGGTCGACCAAAGCCATAAGGCACCACTGCTTATTAGTCTCCACAAAGCACAAGTAAACCCCTGCGGATGTCCAGCCGGATGTTGAGGGAGCTGTCCGCCCGGGCGACAGGTTTGGAGCTAAGGGGAAAAGGACAAGGGACTTCTTTTTCTGACAACTGGTAGGTTTCACGTGTGGGCCATGCTCCAAATTTTGTGACAGGGGATTCTGCTGTCCCATCGAGGACATGCTTTGACTGTAGCGGTATGGGTCAGGTGAGCTTTCTGACAACCACATACCGAGGAAAGGACAGAGGACACATATGCACCTCGGTATGCGTGCCCTAACCCTTCACAACTCTATATAAAGAGCCTCAGACATCGTCGGAGGTACGTATTCTGAAACTTTGGGAGCCACCTTTTTCACCGTTGCTTACCTGACTTGAGCGTCGGAGGGTCGCCGCCGGGAACCCCTTTCCCGGCTCGACTTCTGTGCAGGTTCGCCGGAGCTTCGTTCCAGCAGTCGAAGAGCGCTCCGTGCCCAGCGTCCATTGATTCAGCCTTCGGACAGGATCAATTGGCGCCGTCTGTGGGAACGCTCCTGCATCCGACCGGAAACAATGGATGAGGCTGGACGACAACATACGGTGACGCTTTCGACGGAAGAACTCGACGCTCTGGTCGAGATAAGGGCCGCTAAACTTGTGGAGCAAAAACAGAAATCATCTGCCGAGCGGCCGGAGCAACAAGCAACATCTGCGTCGGGTGGCCGAGCGGAAGCACCTTAAGCCACTGCTGCATTCCATCGAGCCTTATTTCGCACCCCTGAAGCCGTACCAGCTCGAAGAGATAGAGGATCTTCTTCAGACGAAATGCCTAAGCGAGATGACAGAAAGGGGAAAGTCCCCCGAGCGGACGCATCCCCCGAGCGGATCAATCGCCAATTTTCGGAGGCTATTCTACGAGACCCTCTGCCCAAGCACTACGTGCCTCCGACGATCGGCGAGTACAATGGAACAACGGACCCTGATGATCATCTGGGTAAGTTTGATAACACAGCTACGCTCCATCAATACACAGATGGAGTAAAGTGCCGAGTCTTTCTTACCACTCTCTCGGGATCGGCTCAACGGTGGTTTCGGAGGCTGCCGGACGGATCCATCACAAGCTTCAAGGACTTCCTAACGGCCTTCCTTCACCACTTCGCTAGCAGTCGGCGTTATCAGAAGACAAGTGTCAGCTTGTTCGCCATCAAGCAAGAGCCGAGAGAATCGCTTCGAGCTTACATCCAGCGGTTCAACAAGGTGGCAATGGACATTCCAACGGCCACCTCGGAGACGATGATGAATGCCTTCACGCAAGGCCTGGTGGATGGCGATTTTTTCCGATCACTCATTCGGAAACCGCCCCGAGATTATGATCACATGCTACACCGAGCCAATGAATACATCAACGTGGAGGAAGCGCAAGCGGCCAGGAAAAAAGAAACACCAACCGAACGGGCTCCACCTGCCGAGCGGAAACCCTTCGTCGCTCATCAACCGCCAAGAGGACCAAGGGCCGAAGCAATCCGCTCCCCTCGTGTGAGGTCCCAAGTGCAAGAAGTAGCTGCCGCTCGGAGCAAGCCAAAGAAGAAATGGACCCCTATGTTCTGCTCCTTCCACCGGACGGATACGCACAACACGAGGGATTGTCGAAGTCTTCCCTTCGTGGCTAATCCCGTTCCCAGGAGTGCCGAACGACGGTCTCCTTCCATCGACAGGAGACAAAGGACCCATGAAGCCGACCGGACCCGCACCGAGAGGCGACATCAACAGACGCCCGATCGACACCGATCTCCAAGACAGGAGAATCGCCGAGCGTCCAGAGAACGGTCTCGACCGTCCGCTCGGGAAGAGGAAAATAGAAGCAATACTTCCCGAGGCGAGATCAACGTTATTGCTGGTGGGCCGACCGGAGGAGACTCCAACCGAGCTAGAAAGGCGAGCGTCCGGCAACTCCAGATTCATGCAGTCGGCTACAACCAAGAGCGGGCGAACGGACCGGAAATCAGTTTCGGACCAGGGGACTTGGAAGGAGTCGAAGTACCCCACGACGATGCCTTACTCATCAAAGCGGTAATAGCCAATTACACTATTCACCGCGTATTTGTTGACACAGGGAGCTCGGTCAACATCATATTCAAGAAGGCGTTCGATCAACTGCAAATTGATCGAGCCGAGCTGCTGCCTATGACGACCCCGCTCTACGGGTTTACGGGCAACGAAGTTCAGCCGGTCGGACAGATTCGGCTAGCTACCTCGCTGGGAGAAGAGTCGCCAGGAGGACAAGGACAATAAACTTCGTGGTGGTCGACTCTCCCTCGTCCTACAACGTAATTTTGGGACGACCGGCGCTCAGCGAATTCCGAGCGGTCGTCTCAACCTTCCATCAGAAGATCAAGTTCCCCATGGAGGACAAAGTGGGAGAAGTACGGGGAGATCAGCTAACAACTCGGCGGTGCTATATAGAGATGATCCGAGCAGAAGCCTGTTCCGCTCGGAAGGCGCCCCGGATCGAGGTAAACGCCATCACTGAAAAGTCACCCTCTTTAATTTATGAAGAAAAAGAGGAAGTGCAGATTCACCCCACCCGATCGGAGGCCACAACCTTTATTGCGTCCGATCTGGAGGAAAAACAGAAAGAAGAACTAATCCAATGCCTCCAAAGGAATCATGATGTCTTCGTATGGTCGACACACGAGCTGCCCGGAATTTCGCCGAGCATAGCGCAGCACGAGTTACATGTCCGACCGGACGCTCGGCCAGTGAAGCAGAGAAAAAGGGATTTCAGTGCCGAGCAGAATGTCATAATCCGGACAGAAGTAGAGAAACTTCTGGAGGCCGGCCATATACGCGAGGTGCAGTTCCTGAGCTGGCTGGCTAACGTAGTATTAGTCTCCAAGCCGGGCGGCAAGTGGAGAGTCTGCATCGACTTTCGGGACTTAAACAAAGCGTGCCCCAAAGATTTTTATCCCCTGCCCCGGATAGATCAGCTGGTGGACTCTACGGCCGGCTGCGAATTAATATGTATGCTCGACGCTCATCAGGGATATCATCAAGTGCCGCTCGCCCAGGAAGATCAAGAAAAAGTAAGCTTCGTAACGGCCGACGGCACTTATTGCTACAATGTGATGCCGTTCGGATTGAAGAATGCCGGGGCCACCTATCAACGCTTGATGAACAAAGTGTTCAGGGAGCAGATCGGGCGGAATCTGGAAGTCTATGTGGACGACATTCTTATCAAATCTGTCCGAGCGACCGATCTCTTCAAGGACATGGAAGAAACCTTCCGAACGCTACGCAAATATGGAGTCAAGCTAAATCCCCAGAAGTGCCTGTTCGGAGCGAAAGGAGGGCGTTTCTTGGGGTACATAGTGACCGAGCGGGGAATTGAAGCAAATCCTAGCAAGGTGAGAGCTCTCCAAGACATGTCGTCTCCAAGAAATACAAGGGAAGTGCAACGTTTGACCGGTCGGATAACCTCATTGTCCCGATTCATCTCCAAAACTGCCGACCGAAGCCTCCCTTTCTTCAAAATTTTGCGCAAGGCCACTAAATTTCGCTAGGACGAGGAATGCGACCGAGCATTCGAAGAATTGAAGACATATCTTACTTCTCTGCCTGTACTTGCCAAGCCGATCGGGGGTGAGTCACTTTATATTTATCTGTCTTCAACTGAGCATGCTGTAGGCTCGGCACTTATAAGGTCTAGCGGGGAAGAGCAGCCGGTGTATTTTCTGAGCCACATTTTAAAAGATGCCGAATCTCGTTACACTGGGCTCGAGAAGTTGGCCTTTGCTTTGGTTCTGGCCGCTCGGCGCCTTCGACCATATTTCTTGGCTCACACCATCATAGTCCGGACGAACAGTCCACTAGGAAGAGTACTGTTGAATCCAGAAGCGTCCGGACGGCTCATCAAGTGGACGACAGAACTAAGTGAATTTGACATCCAATACCAGCCCTGCTCGGCGATCAAAGTGCAATCCTTGGCTGATTTTGTGACCGAAGTGCAAAGGCCAGAGCCGGAAGCTATGTGGAGAATATATGTGGATGGGTCGTCCACTCGGCTCGGGAGTGAGATTGGAGTATTGCTGCTCTCACCTCAAGAAGAGAAGATGCATCTATCCGTCCGGTTGGATTATAAAGCTACCAACAATGAAGCAGAGTATGAGGCCCTCATAGCCGGATTGCAGGCAGCTCAGCATGTTGGCGTCGGTCGGGTAACGCTTCATTCTGATTCGCAATTGGCCGCGCAGCAACTCTCTGGTGCATTTGAAATTAACAGCGCCCGGCTCAAGCTCTATGCTGATGCATTTGGGAAACTTAAAGCCAATTTCAGAGAAGTTATCGTCCAGAAGATACCCAGAGCAGAAAACCAAGTAGCCGATGAGTTAGCCAAACTCGCAAGCTCAATAACGTCGGTCGCCATTCAGCAACCAATTGAAAAAGTACTGCTGGTGGCGCACGTCGATCGGATGGAAGGCCTCACGTTTCCAAGCGACTGGAGGACACCCATTATAGAGTTCCTCCGCTCGGGAGCTACATCGGCCAACCGGAATGAGGCCCAACTACTAAGCCCGCTGAGGTAGCCGAGCGCAGCGGAGTCTCCACCCGGCGCCTCTTTTGCAGGGGCTGTTCCTCCTCCCGAGCGGACCCTTCCTCGGGGGCCGTTGGTTCCCCGGAGGGGATAGCTCCGCTGGCCACCTGCTGTTGAGAGGCCTGAGCGGCCGATTTAGCCTGGGTGCCACTCTCTCCTTCGTGAGAACCGACCGGCTGAATACCCAGCACTTCCATTTCCTTAGCCGCAGCGGCCTCCAACGCCGCTGCCTTTCTCTTCAGAACGCCGGCCATCACCGAGTCCATGACGATGTTAGCTGCATGGAAAGGAGAAGAAATCAGTTAGCAATTAAAGTAAATGCCCAAGCAAAATTCTTACCGAAGCCGGTCGGAAGTGGGGTCCGTATAGGACTCAGCCCGAAAATGTACATCACTCCCTCGTGAAGAAGTTTGTTAATGTCAAGTCGCAGACCGGCTAGTACATTTGCGGCATGAAGATAATCCGGTCGGGTCTTGAATTTCTTCAACTCGGGAGTAGGAGGCAGACTGACCTGCCACTGGGTCGGGAAGTTTGGCTGACTGGGCATGCGGATGTAGAAATAATAGTCCTTCCAATGTTTATTGGAGGTGGGTAGTTTGTTGAAGAAGACCAAGCCGGGTCAAGCTTGGAACATAAAGGTGCCCGGCTCGGCTTGCTTAGGGTAGTAGAAATAAAAGAAGACCTCCGGTCGGAGGGGGATGTTGTGAATCTTAAACAAAACAACAACGCCGCAGAGGAGACGGAAGGTATTGGGTACTAAACTGCCGAGCGACATACCAAAATAATTACAGACATCTACTATGAAAGGATGTACAGGAAACCGTAGACCGGCGGTAAATTGGTCGCGAAAGACACAGAACGCGCCGCGCGGCGGTTTGTTTGGCCGAGCGGAGGGACCAGCTAGGCGAACTTCAAAATCCTTGGGGATTTCGAAATTGTCTGTCAAAATATCGAAATCTCGTTGTTCGAATCGGGACCGCATGGTAGTGTACCATGGGCCGAGGGATTGTTCTTCGGGATGAGAAGAACTGGCCATGAGCTGGACGGAAGAAATCAAAAAAGGAGCGGAAAGGCCAGAGGAAAACAACCGACGAAGAAAAGAAGTTTCAAAGATTGGAGCTAGGGAAAGAAATGCGAATGAGACACCGGAAAAGAGGGAGGAAAGATATAAAACCTTACTGCGGGGAGAGGGATTAAGGAAAGGCGCCGGAGAGCATCGGAGGGCAAAAACAGGATCGCCGGAGCTCCAAAGCGCAGAGGGCAGTAGCAGAAGTCGCGGAGGCGAGTGAGGGAGAGAAGGAAACGAAGAATTTATAGGGTGAAGGCCGGGCAGCCTCAACCGTCGGATCCAGGTCACGGGAATCAAAGCATGCATCTAGCCGTCCATTTCGAATTGCTTCGATCACGTCAAAATATCATGCTACCGCCGCCGTACTCTGATGGCATTGCTCCACGTGGCATTCAATCATTCGGAGCATTTAATGAGAGCATGATCAACCTTGATGTCGAAGATTGGCGCAGAACACGAGGAGATCCGATGAAAGTCATCATTGATTCGTTCAAGGATATCTCTACGGCTGACCGGGCGAAGAGTACTAGCACGGAGGGGTCGTTCGGCTAGATTCACAGTCCAGTCAGTCGGACTATTCGCCTCCTTCGACTAGACTTGAAGAGGAAGCAAGTGATCCGGTAGTAAGAGCGGCCCCCCCCTTGTGAAGTCAACGCTAAGTGGAAGTCACCGGGACAGCCGCCCATCCGGGTCCAACCGGACGGACGGCCGGCCGGTGTAATTGAATACCCGGATGGGTCCGGTCGGCTTGTCGACCGGACGATATACACTGATGGTTGGAAGGCACCCTGTCAAATCAGGGTTCCGGCGCTCAGTTGAAAAGGTCATGGGCCGAGCTGACCTCTAGGCCGACCAAAGCCATAAGGCACCACTGCTTATTAGTCTCCACAAAGCACAAGTAAACCCCTGCGGATGTCCAGCCGGATGTTGAGGGAGCTGTCCGCCCGGGCGACAGGTTTGGAGCTAAGGGGAAAAGGACAAGGGACTTCTTTTTCTGACAACTGGTAGGTTTCACGTGTGGGCCATGCTCCAAATTTTGTGACAGGGGATTCTGCTGTCCCATCGAGGACATGCTTTGACTGTAGCGGTATGGGTCAGGTGAGCTTTCTGACAACCGCATACCGAGGAAAGGACAGAGGACACATATGCACCTCGGTATGCGTGCCCTAACCCTTCACAACTCTATATAAAGAGCCTCAGACTTCGCCGGAGGTACGTATTCTAAAACTTTGGGAGCCACCTTTTTCACCGTTGCTTACCTGACTTGAGCGTCGGAGGGTCGCCGCCGGGAACCCCTTTCCCGGCTCGACTTCTGTGCAGGTTCGCCGGAGCTTCGTTCCAGCAGTTGAAGAGCCACGTCAGCAGTCGAAGAGCGCTCCGTGCCCAGCGTCCATTGATTCAGCCTTCGAACAGGATCAATATATATATATATATATTTTTTGGTTTATTAAAATATCGAGCCATTATGGGCTATAGCAGATCTGACCTGACCCATATCAATCTCCCATGGGCTTTTGTAATAAAATTGAAATGTACCCTACATTTTGGCACTGACTCATCGAAATATTTGGCTTTGAGAAGATGAAGACTGAAGCAATATAATTAGAAGAGAGCTAGTTGACAATGGTGGTGGCTCCCAACTAATCGAGAGTGAGTAGGAAGCCATGATTCTTCCTCATTCGTATAGGATGACAATTCCGAGCATTATTGTCACGCCAAGTTTAGAACAATCTCTTATAAAGTAGAGTAACATTGCGTACAATAGGATCCTTCCCCCAAGATCCGTTTTGACGAGAGTTTGCACGAGGCTACCACTACTACCTCAGGTACAAGTTCACTTTTCTTCTCTTGTTCGTTTAGTAATTTGGTGTTTCCCTATAATGGAAAAGTAATATATCTCATCTTTAGAGTAAAAGATGATTACACTCAACCCCAGCAGCCTTCCACTACCGGACCCACAATACATGGAAGAGAGGTAAATCACGAAAGACCTTTGACCTACCGAGCGACTTCCTAGGTGAGGGGGTCACTTGCACGGGGCAGCTCCATTGCTTCTGCCATTTGAATCGAAGTCCATTTGGAGCAACTCCTCATCTGAGTACCAACTCAACTACCCTATGGGGTCACAATATATCTTATCTCATCTTGATTCTTGCATAATTTCCTTTTGCACTAGACCATTTACATTGCTATCGACTTTTCACGTAGATTCTAGGGATGACAATGAGTTACGTTTGGATTGGATTCCACCTCCTCCATCTATGCCCCCATTTATTATCTCTATACCTATATCCATCTTCATGTGCTCAACTTTCATCTTCATTCATATACCTGTCGGAGGATCAAATATTCATACTCATGTCCATCCTCATTTAATTGAACTGACAAAACTTTCTAACAAAACTCGAAGAAACCGAATTGATAAAACATTAACGGTGATATTGATTTTGAAAACTATCACCATTATGAACCGAATTATCCATATATATATATAGAGAGAGAGAAATAATTGAATTAAATTTTTAAATTTGATCTATTAATTTAGTTTAATTGAATTTTTACTCATCCCTACATGTTAATAGAATTTTGATTTTATTTGAGATTTAGGAAAATAAATTATATATATATAAAAGAGCTCACTCAAGGCATATGTCACTAAATGCCTAGGGCCCCTATTATATTGGGCCCATCAAAATTTGTTATTATATATATTTTATATTTAGTAAACAAAATATGATTATTATTTTAGAAATATATAAGTTTAGATGGTAAATATTTAAAATTATTGTTACAATCAAGATTCATTTTAATTTTTACAATCAAAATCATTTTAAATTTTTTAGATTTGACCTAAATTTTTTAATTTTTTACATCAAAATTAATTTGATTGTTTTTAATTTTGTACTCACCTAAGTTAGATTTAATTGATAATTTTACTTTTTTACTATTAAAAATATAGATTTGATTGGTAATTATTTTTTTTAATTAAAATTTAATTTTAATTTTAATTTTTTATTGATAAAAAATTATTGTACTTTTAAATTAAGTTTAGTTAATAAATAAAATATATTTATTGATTATATTTATTTATAATTGATATTTTTTTATAAAAATATTTTGTAAGTCAAAAACATATTTAATATTATATTATTATATATTATAAAATTTTATTTCAATTTACTTTTCTCCTTCCTCCCCAAGTTTCTATGCACATTATCTCTCTTCTTATTTTTAATTCACCGGGATGTTTGCCAGTTAAATATTTTTACTAAATAAATTTAATTGATAATTTATTAAAATTTATAAAAAGTTAATTAAATGCACGAATGTTAATGTAAGATATCGGAAAGAATCTATCATAAGTAATTTTTTATATTTACTATTTGGGCATATTATTTTTATATCACAAAATAACAATTTTATTGTTGATTAACGTCAAGACTTGCTGTATCAAAATTAAAGTAACAATTAAAATGTATATTAATATATTATAATAATTTATTACTCATTGTTAGAGGTTAGTATTTTCAATATTTTATTAACAAAATTTAACTTTAATTATTAAATTAAAAATATTCATTAGAAAAAAAATATTATTTTTTAATAAATAATGAAAGTTTTTTTTTTTAAAAAACTTTTTTAAAATTTTAATTGAGTTTTTATACCAGATAAAATTATTACTATATGATCCATTTGTATACTCCTTCTAATTGTGAAAATAATCTTTTATAATTTATGAAACTGTCTTTGTAAATATCTCTAATAATATTTTATATATATTTTTTTAAAAAAAAATAAAATTTATTTAAAAAATATTAAAATTTTAATTTTTGTTTTCTATGCCTAAATTTATATCCTAAAATATCCATACTCATCTATTTAATCAGGTAAAAAACCCATTATATCCTCCTCCATTCCTATTTATTTAATTGGGTAAAAAACCTCTCTATATCCATATAAATATTCTTTGACTAGATAGATCATGAATATTTGTTTATATTTCTTTTCTGAATTAGATAACAAGTTCATTAAAAAAATAAATTAAAATTGCAAAATTTGTAATGGGATTAGAAATATTATTCAGTTGCGCTAAATTAGGCTGAATTAGAAATATTTTTTTATATTTCTTTTCTGCATATAAAATATTCTTCTGTTGCGCCAAATTAGACTGATTAATTCTTATGGGATTAGAAATAAATTCAACTAGATTTCATAAACTTCAACTTACACACCGCACCGCGCTAGCTTTCATCCCTTCTTACGACACCTTTCATCCCTTGAGCAAAGATGTTTTATTCCCACTCGTTGTTGGCTAGGAAGACTCCTCTTGGAATGGTGTGGATTGCCTCCCACTCCCAGAAGATGAAGAAGACTCAGATAGACTGTGTCGACATCCAGTCTTCTGCAGGTTAATCTCTAGACTATTTCATTCAATCCTTTAGATTTTTAACAACGCAACCCGGGCCCGTACGAGTCTCCTTCTCGATTGTTTAGTTAGATTTGGTTGTTCTGTCTCAATAAGCGATCTACATATTTTGGACGTCCATTGCGGAGTTTCCTGTTAACTTGAAGAAATGAATCCGGGTCGTTATTTTATTCTTCTTCTTATATACAAAGGTAAAATTATATTTTTTACGTGTGTTTTAGTTGGATTTTTCAGAAGATGAATTCTTTATTTAGAATATCACCAAAACATGTCTATATAGATATGGATAAATGACCCTGTTGTTGTTTCCAGAGCAAGTTTAGGGTATATGCTTCATGTTCTATGTTTTCTTTTAATTTACAGAATGTTTACATTGGTTCATAAATGTATATTTGATGAAATATT
Organism: Zingiber officinale; assembly: GCF_018446385.1. NCBI lineage: Eukaryota > Viridiplantae > Streptophyta > Magnoliopsida > Zingiberales > Zingiberaceae > Zingiber > Zingiber officinale. The sequence goes on from NC_056003.1 coordinate 26,504,402, forward strand.
CGTTGCTTTTACTTTCTTTTTTTTGCTGATTTTTTTATTGTTTATTTTAAAACAAACTTTGTTGTAAATTTTGCATTAGGAAAAGGTTTTGTCATTTCCTTTTATAGGATGGCCTGATCTTATACTTCGGTTTTGTGATGCTTGTTTTTAACTTGTGTGTTTTGGTAGATGATATTATGTATCCTCGAGCTCCAATTGCTTTGAGACTGTCGGGACATCTTTTGGTTGGCCTTGTCAAAATATACTCGCGGAAGGTGAATTATCTTTTCCAAGACTGTAACAGAATGTTAACTAATACAAGGGTGGTCGTTGCTTCGATACACATCAATTTACCCACAAATGCAGATAAAGCGCCATTTGAGTCTATAACATTACCTGAGACCTATAACCTTGATGCATTGGAGTTAGAGGAATCAATCAATCTTATTGAGTATGTAATTTTTCACTTTAAATTTTATAGGAAATTCAAGTGGTTTTTAGCTCTTTATAATTATTTCATATATTTTGATACAGTGATCCAGACAATCACCAAAAAGATTATGAGCAAATAACTTTGGCAGGTCAGTAAATTTTTTTGATTAAAAAAGGGTTATTTGAGAGATAGGAGTTTGCTAACAATGGATTTATTGTACTAAGCGAAGCTTCAGCAGAGCAAGATCAATATGTGGCTTTCTTCATTGATAAGGTCTCAAATATTTTATGTCTTACATGTATCAATATTTTTATAATTTCAATAATCTAAATATTTAAGCTTTTATATGGGTTCCATGATTTAGGATATCAATACAAATTCATCAATACAACTACAAACTAGACATGATGCAGAGCCGATGGAAGAAGAGTAAGACCTTATGTTAAGTTTCTTACCGAAACACTCTGGCACTCATTTTCTAATTGTTCACTTTGATGCAGTGTGTTGCCGCCATTAGATGATGATTTGGATGTCAGCCGAGCTTTAAATTCTTCATCTTTTGAAGGTCCTGGTTCAAAGAGTCATGGCAATGGTTCTTTTCAAACTTTTGATGCCAACAACAATATTCAAAATTTTCAAAAAATTGAGGTTATGCGTGACAATAACTTAGAGCTTGAGAACCGATTAGAGTTGGACAATACTAGCAATGATGTTGAATTAAATGATCATTCTACATCAGTAACAAAGAGAAAGCATAGTTTTGATCCAATGCTTGAAGATATTTTGGTTTCTAGAGAGGAACCTTTGCCTTCAACATTTCATGTCACATCACCCGTGACTACATTTGATTCCAACATTGTAAACATGGATATATCTCCGGGTAAGATTTTTTTTATTCTCTGATATATATTTTTCAATTGTTTTGGGGTCAATCGATTTAACAATCAATAATTTTAATGTGTATGATAATATTGTTTGTGATTCATCTTATTCTTTCTGTTTGTTGGTTGTTTGGTAGGTCAAGCCTTGCCTCACCTGGAGTTGGAGCTTCAACCTTCACCTCCTGTTAGAGAACGGAAACGAAAGAGAAGAATGAAAGAGCATTCATATGATGAGAACATTGTATTGTCAAATGTGTAAGTATCACTATATTTTTTTCCAGATATTTGCATCACTTGTCACAATATTTCAGATTTCAAGTACTCTCATCATTATTCTTTGTTATTATACCTGGATTTTCACCTTTTAGCTATATCAATCTTCATAAAATAGTAGCATGGTTTGATAATCGATTATATAATTGCTGAGTTATTTAAAGCACATGGAATGCCAAAATTCACAAATATAAGTATTATAAATTTATAAGTCAGTTTCTATCTCTCTAAACCTCAAACAAATATCTTATGAAACATAACCTTAGTAAAACTTATTATTATGGTTATCAAGCTCATATATTTGTAATTCAAATTGCACAATTTGATCCTATTTAGGTCACAAATATGACAAATCTTATGCGTTGATCAGTCTGGATCAAGAATCAATCTAACATGAGTTGATCAAACTGATTTATCAAAATCACATTAGTAATAATTCATGGAAACAATACAAAAACCCAAACTAATTAATATATTTTGTTTTTTAGTTTGTGCTCAAACAACACAATGTTAAATTTTAAATGGGACACAAAGACCCAAGTTAGGCATATAGTTGCATTTTTTTCTTTTTCTTATTCGTCTCTTTTCTCCCCTCTCTAATTTGCTATCGGCACCATACAATTGGAATAGTGACACTACTAAAATAATATTGTTTCAGTCATATATTGAATCTTTTGAACCTTTAACAAATCATATGAAAATGAAGTATTTTTTAAACAAATGATGTTATTTGTTCATTAGTGTTAATAATAGATACAATGGTTGTAGAATTTGCTTACATGATTAATTTAATTTTTTGTAAACATCATGGATTGACATTGTTTTTATAAATCATACAATCTGTTTTTCTTTTAGAGACATGAAAAAACAACTTAAAGACACTACCGATTTAATTCGCAAGAGAAGGAAGGTTTCAGATGACCGCCAAAATGAGCAAGTATTGCATGAAACACTGCAATTAGGTTAGTTTCCCTTTTCTTTTCTTTTCTTGTTTTCCATTTTTACAATTTTGAGTTATATGATCCTTAGTTTGAATCAAACATATATGCAGTGCGATCTCGTAAGCTCCAAGAGCTTTGTTCTAGACTCTTTCTTTCTCAAAGCAACAATTCGAGTCATATGGAAGCTTCATCAGAGTTTGCAAATGAATTACCTCATGTTGCCTCAGAGGATCTGCAAAAAGAGCCTAAGCAACAAAATAATGATAGGAATACAGAACGAGAACAACAGGACAAGCTGAATGCAGTACCTGAGAATTCTCAATTCGATATGCATACTGATATCCAACCAAGAGAACAGGATGAGTTGCATCTAATACCAATACCTGAGATTGCTCGATTTGATTTGTATAGTGGAGCGAATATAAATGAACCAATACAATCACCCTCCGCAGGAGTAGATATGACTCTCTTTAACACCACAATAGCAGATTCAACTCATGACTTTGATAAGACTTTTGATACAGAGATATTACCTACAGTTGAAAGTTTTACTAGGACCAAAGCAACTAGTTATGCAATTGGAGCTAGCCTATTCTCTCTGGAGGAAGAACCACTTCAAAATAGCATGCCCAGAATTCCAAATGTGTTGCTATCTGTGGAGGAAGTAAGTTCCTTAGTAGAAGAATATCAGTGACACTACTTTCCATGTTTTACTTTAGTTAAGATTATTTCATACTAATTATATACCTTGCCTTGAATCTTTGATTTTGCTTTGTTTAGGATTTTGATTTTCTTGATGCAAGTACCCAATCATCAGGTAAGATAAGTATATATTTTGTTTTTTCCTTTGCATACTTTGTTACATAGAAGTTCATAAATCTTAAAATAGTTGTCCTCATGCAGGTTATAAAGATAATGAAGCTGGAACTTTATCCGCACGGACTAGGTAAGAGACATGTGATTTATAATATATTTATTTTCTTCATTAAAACAAGTAGAAGAACAATGCTTATGTTATTAAAGTTTCTTCATGGTAGGGCTGTGGTGCAATTTCTTAAAAATCAATCACCACCTCAGAGTGGAGATAGAGAACATAGAGTTTTAAGTTTAAATGAAATCTTACAAGGACAAACAAGAAGACGGTGCGCGCAAATGTTCTTTGAAAGTTTGGTAATGTTATATTCTGAGAACATTTGTTTTCCTTTTGATTAACATGATATGTGAACATTGTTAATTCTTCCATTAGAGAGTATTACAATTTAGCCATTTAGTGGTGAAATTAATTACCAGGGTTAAAGGAGGTCATGATGATTAACTATTCCCATAGTTAACATTTCCTTCTAGCTAAAACATTCTCTGTCAAATATCACAGAGGCAAAAACAATCTAGTCTCATCTCTAGATCGACTTAGGTTTTTATGAAGAACAAATTCCTTAAGAAGAGATCTTTGAATTAGTAACTCCCAAACATCACTTTTTCTTTCAAGCAATATGTATTCTATATCTTAGATTTTGATGTGGTTTCTACTTATTGTAGGTACGTGTTTGGTCATTTTAAGTGTTTAGTCTTCATTTTATTAGAAATTCTTTAACTCAATTTATTAGGCGTAAGTATAAATTTCTTTTACCTTGAGTACATTTGATAGTCGCACATTGTTTCATTGGAATTTAAAACTAAGATCCATTTTCATGATTGAATAACATTGTTAATCCTTGTTGTTTCATTTGAACTCTCGCTTTCTTTCGAGTACAAATAGAAAAGAAGTCTTTCATCTTTGTGCTTATTCGGAAATCTTTGTTGCTAGGTTCTAAAGACTTATGGGTTCTTAGATGTACAACAAGAAGAGGCATATGGCGATATTGTCATTTCTCCAAAACCTGCACTTTTTGCTACCAAGTTTTGAGGCGATATCTTCCACAGACTTGTCTGTATTGTATATAGAGGTTAAACTCTATCCAACCTGAATCTTAACTATTGTTTGCAACATTCAGCACGAACAGCACCATGAAGCACCACGGGGCGATGACCTTCTTCTGGGGAAGAACTCGGAGATTTTGTTCGCCAGCTGGCCCAGCACACACTAGTCGCCGTCTTCCTCCACTGGCCGGTAGAGTCAGCAGTGGAGGGTCTCAGCCACACCATCCTCCATGTCCTCCGCGTCGGCATGGGCTACCTTCTCATGATCGCCGTCATGTCCTTTAACAGTGGCATTCTCACCGGTGCTGTTGCCGGCCACGACAATGGGTTCCTAGCTCCTTTTCACTCTCCTGGCGCTTCAGAAGGAAGAAATGGATTAATGTTGTCCGTGATGATGGCGAGAGTCCAACGGTTTTAACTACCTCCAGTCAATATGATGCGGCCTAATTCCCAGTAATAAGGGCTTAGTCGATCAATTAATGTGTGTCGCTTGTTTAATTCAACATTTTAATTATTTTGAAGTTTGTTGTGTGATGGTCCTCCTTTTCACCGAGATGAGCTCCTCCTCTTCCTTTGTCTATAGCGTCTGGTCCTGAGCCGTCTCAGGATGATTAAATCCACCTGCGATACAAAGGAGAGTAGATCCTCTCGATCGTAAATTGGGATTTAAAGAATGGATCATTATATTGATTAGTTGATTTGGGTGAACTTTATCTATTTAATAAATGAGGTCTATCCAAATCAATCAATTATCCTTTATGATCCATCTCCTGATTCTCAAAGTGCGAATCAGAAAATTCTATCCGAATATAAAGACCATTAGTATTAGTGATGGATTGGCATTGTTGGCGCAGTCCCTTCGACGGCCACTCTGATAATTTTTAAAAACGAACTTTTTTTTTTTATTTTTGCCATAGAAATAATCTTCTATCTGTTTGGCCTCCGGACATAATTGGGTTGGTACAACTAATATTTGTTGATTTTTTTTATAGTCTCCTACATAGTATGGAACATGTTTAAATGAACAATATAGTAGTCGTCCATAATTTACTTCCTCCGTATTGGTCTTGAGACGAATTTACAGGGACGCTGGGACGAATGTATTCGTCTTTTTATCACAATGTTGAAATGAACAATATAAGCAGATAAATGAGAAAATACTTTTATTAATTGATGAGAATGTCATAATATAATTTTATTTGATCCGATAAATGAGAAAGATTGATAAATAAAATGTCTAATAATTAATATATCATAATATAATTTTATTTGATCCGATAAATGATTTATTTAATAATTCCTTCTTACTCCCGACTCCACGGTGTACATCATCCGCACCATTGCCATTGTGTACATGTTGTTCACTGATGTCAACTTCGTTGGCCCTCCCGTCGCTACGATACCCTGCGTGATGATGTGGCAAAAGATAATTACGTTTGTCTTTAGTGCCCCCGTCAGTCCGCCCCAAGACTAATACAAAAAAGACAAATCACAGTAATTGAGCGGCAAGTGGAAGGGGTGAAATACAGATTGTAAAGATTTATGTTCCGCCATCCTCGAGATTCGACTCCTGAACCTCATGTGGCAAATCAACAACCATTTACCAGCTCAGCTAATCCTGGGGCGAGGGGTGTACTATATGATGATGTACTTTTCTGTCGATGCTTGCTTTCACCCGATCAAAATTAAATCCCCTCAAGTCGTAACAATCGAAAGATGAATTAGCTGATAATCTAAAATTAAAAATAAAATTTTACTTGCGACGGAGGTGTCGCAGAGTGTCGGCTCAAGACATAAGTTGTTAAGGCCTATGTCTATGCCTACGTCTTAATAATTTAAGAATATTTTTATTTAATTTTTTTAAAGAAAATGTTCACCTTTAATCCTAAATTATTTTAATTTTGTTTATTTCATATTGTTTTATAATTATTATTATTAATTATGTGTGTGATTTTTTAAAATTTAATTAATTCTGATTGGTCTTTCAAAATATATGCGATAATCTGGTATCTTTTCCTTTTCTCATTGTTCTGTATTTTTTTTTCTCTTTAATGATTTGATATCTCTTCTCTCACTCCAATTTTACTCTCGAATGTCCTTCTCTCATTATAATATTTCTTCCTCAGTTTTTTTTCTTAGTTCTTTATCCCGTCGACCAAAGTAGAATATTAATTTAAAAAAAATGATTTTTTTTATTTTTTTATTACATAAATACAAAATGATCACTTCATAGTTTTTAATGAAAAAAATAGAAATGACATACTATTTTCCAAAGATTTTTATTAATTATAATATTTAATTCATATGACAAAAAATAGTTCACTCATCCTATCACCCGTCAATCTCTAGACTAACACAAAAAAAAATTAATCATAGATGACTATCAATCACATGTGGCCAAGACATGGAGGGATAATATTTATAATATTTAATTCATGATACTTATAGATTGTTGATTAATGTTTAAAATAACGGTAAAATAAAGAAAAATCCCCAGTCATAACTTGAATTTTACATGCAATCCTCACTCATAAAAAATTTTATTTCCACTTACTGCATGTAAAGTTTTATTTGCTTCAACTCTCCCGTGCAATTATTGTGACTTAATTGACCCTCAAATTTTTTAGGTACAAAAGGTCCAAAAATGAGTATAATTCCTCTTAAATTCAGCACTTTACATTAGAATCGAGTATATTTTCGATTAAATTGAGCATATTTTTTCCTATTTTAATATAATTCCTTCAAAATTCAGCACCATATAATAAAAAGAAAATCTAGTATATTTTCTATCCAATTAAGTATCATTTAAAAAAAATCTAGTATATTTTCTATCTAATTGAGTATCATTTAAAAAAAATCTAGTATATTTTCTATCTAATTGAGTATCATTTAAAGAAAATCTAGTATATTCGAGTATATTTTCTATTAAAACTATTTTCATATTTTTTAGGTATAAATAGTCTAAAAATGAGTATAATTCCTATTAAATTCAGCATTTTAAATTAGAATCAAGTATATTTTCTATTAAATTGAGTACAACTTTTCCCTATTTAATATAATTTCTCCTAAATTCAGCACAATTTGAAAAAAATCTAGTATATTTTTCATCCAATTGAGTATCATTTAAAGAAAATCTAGTATATTTTTCATCCAATTGAGTACCATTTAAAGAAAATCTAATATATTTTTCATCCAATTGAGGTGGAAAAAGAATCGTACTCAATTTGATAGAAAATATACTAGATTCTAGTTTAATGTACCGAATTTAAGAAAATTATACTCATTTTTAGACTTTTTATACTTAAAATATCAGGGACAATTAAGTAAATATATTAGATTAGGGAGTGAAAACAAAGATTTTTTTCAATGGAGAGTGCATACAAAATTATGTTTACAAATGAGGACTGCATGCAAATTTTCTCTTAAAATAATCTAGTAGTATTGTTTAAATTTGGACCGATTAGTCGTTAATTAAGATACTCATTCTATTTAATCCAAATAAAAAATAATATTTATTTCCTTTTTAATAATCGAATTTTAAAATATCATAAAAGTATATGATATAAATCAGATTTTATTTTTTCCTTTAATTTTAAATAATTTTATTTTGATAAAATATTATAGACTTATATTTTATATTATTTGAATATAAATATTTTTATTAAAAAAATGATTTTAGATATACAAAATGTATGAAAAACTTTTATTATATTTTCAATATTTTTTTTTTAGAAAAATAAATGATGCTAATCCCAAGTTCGGATAACAAAAGATGAAAATAAATATTTAATTTTAAAAAATATATATAAGTCTAGAAGTTTTTTTTCCCGCCTAGGTCTCAAAAATACTTGAGCGGACCCTGGTGTCGCGGATGGAGTGGCTGAAGGCGCCATCGACGGGAACGGGGCGGGGGATGAGGGGCGAGCCGACGACGTTGAGGAGCATCTGGAGGGCGATGTTGGTCCTGCCGGCGGCGACGAGGACCCCTTCGCCGTCGCGCTGGCGAAGTGCGCCAACCGCCCGACGGGACCCACCATCGAGGAGCTCTTCACGTGGACCGGCTATGCATATAAATTTATATCTGCAAAATAAAATATTTAATATCTGCATATAAATTATTTAAAAATAGAATTTATATGGTAATAGTAAACATATTCTTTGATTAGATAGATCATGAATATTTTTTTATGTTTCAGTTAGATAACAGAATTTTTGCAAAATTTATAATAGGAATAAAAAATTATTCTGTTGCGCGAAATTAGACCCATTATTCTTATGAGATTAGAAATAAATAGATCTAGATTTCATAAGCTTCAATAAATTACAACACGGAGCTAGCCTTCATCCCTTCCAGAGAAGAACAAAGATGTTCTACTCACACTCGTTGTTGGCTAAGAAGACGCCTCTTGGAATGGTGTGGATTGCTGCCCACTCTCAGAAGATGAAGAAGACTCAGATTGACTGGGTCGACATCCAGTCTTCTGCAGGTTAATCTCTAGACTATTTTATTCTATCCCTTAGATTTTTAACAACGTGATATAGGCCCGTACTAGTCTCCTCGATTGTTTAGGTTAGATTTGGTTGTTCTGTCTCAATAAGCGAATCTAAATATTTTGGATGTCCACTGCGGAGTTTCCTCTTAACTTGAAGAAATGAATCCTGGTCGTTATTTTATTCTTCTTCTTATATACAAAGGCAAAATTATATATATTTTTTTATGTGTGTTTTAGTTGGATTTTACAGAAGATGAATTCTTTATTTGGAATATCGTCAAAATATATCTATATGGATATGGATAAATGACCCTGCTATTGTTTCCAGAGCAGGTTTAGGGTGTATGCTTCAAGTTCTATGTTTTCTATGCTTCACGTTCTATGGCCTGTGTACCTGCATGAACCTCCCTCCATATCCGTGCGGCCGGCACTAGGGGGACCACTAAGGTAGCGGATCTACCTTTTTTTAATTTACAGAATGTTTACATTGGTTCATAAATGCATATTTGATGAAATATTCATTGCTTTTACTTTTTTTTTTGCTGATTCTTTCTATCGTTTTTTTTAAAACAAACTTTGTTGCAAATTTTGCATTACGAAAAGATTTTGTCATTTGGCTTTTATAGGATGGCCTGATCTTATACTTCGGTTTTGTGATGCTTGTTTTTAACTTGTGTGTTTTGGTAGATGATATTATGTATCCTCTAGCTGCAATTGCTTTGAGACTATCAAGACATCTTTTGGTTGGCCTTGTCAAAATATACTCATGGAAGATGAATTATCTTTTCCAGGACTGTAACAGAATGTTAACAAATACAAGGGTGGTTGTTGCTTCGATACACATCAATTTACCCACAAATGCAGATAAAGCGCCATTTGAATCTATAACATTACCTGAGACCTATAACCTTGATGCATTGGAGTTAGAGGAATCAATCAATCTTATTGAGTATGTAATTTTTCACGTTAAATTTTATAGGATATTCAAGTGGTTCTTAGCTCTTCATAATTATTTACTTTGTTCATATATTTTGATACAGTGGCCCAGACAATCACCAAAAAGATTATGAGCAAATAACTTTGGCAGGTCAGTAAGTTTTTTTGATTAAAATAGGGTTATGTGAGAGATAGGAGTTTGCTAACAATGGATTTATTGTACTAAGCGAAGCTTCAGTAGAGCAAGATCAATATGTGGCTTTCTTCATTGATAAGGTCTCAAATATTTTATGTTCTACATGTATCAATATTTTTATAATTTCAATAATCTAAATATTTAAGCTTTTATGTGGGTTCCATGATTTAGGATATCAATACAAATTCATCAATACAACTACAAACTAGACATGATGCAGAGCCCATGGAAGAAGAGTAAGGCCTTATGTTAAGTTTCTTATTGAAAGACTCTGGCACTCATTTTCTAATTGTTCACTTTGATGCAGTGTGTTGCCGCCATTAGATGATGATTTGGATGTCAGCCGAGCTATAAATTCTACATCTTTTGAAGGTCTCGGTTCAAATATTCATGGCAATGGTTCTTTTCAAACTTTTGATTCCAACAACAATATTCAAAATTTTCAAAAAATTGAGGTTATGTGTGACAATAACTTAGAGCTTGAGAACCGATTAGAGTTGGACAATACTAGCAATGATGTTGAATTAAATGATCATTCTACATCAGTAACAAAGAGAAAGCATAGTTTTGATCCAATGCTTGAAGATATTTTGGTTTCTAGAGAGGAACCTTTGCCTTCAACATTTCATGTCACATCACCAGTGACTACATTTGATTCCAACATTGCAAACATGGATATATCTTCTGGTAAGATTTTTTTTGTTCTCTGATATATATTTTTCAATTGTTTTGAGGTCAATCGACTTAACAATCAATAATTTTAATTTGTATGATAATATTGTTTGTGATTCATCTTATTCTTTCTGTTTGTTGGTTGTTTGGTAGGTCAAGCCTTGCCTCACTTGGAACCGGAGCTTCAACCTTCACCTCCTGTTAGAGAACGGAAACGAAAGAGAAGAATGAAAGAACATTCATATGATGAGAACATTGTATTGTCAAATGCGTAAGTATCACTAAATTTTTTTACAGATATTTACATCGCTTGTCACAATATTTCAGATTTCAAGTAGGGGTGAGCATTTGGTTAATTCGGTCTATAAATTAATCGAAAACCGATTTAGTATTGACTAACCGAATCAAATCAAAGTTTTACTAAAACTGAATTAACCGAATTAGTTATTTCAGTTAACACCGAATTAACTAAATTTGTTTAAAATAACAATAAAAAGAATTTATACAAAATTAATATCAAATTAACCGAATGCTCACCCCTAATTTCAAGTACTCTTATCATTATTCTTTGTTATTATATCTGGATTTTCACCTTTTAGCTATATCAATCTTCATAAAATAGTAGCATGGTTTGATAATCGATTATATAATTGCTGAGTTATTTAAAGCACATGGAATGCCAAAATTCACAAATATAAGTATTATAAATTTATAAGTCAGTTTCTGTCTCTCTAAACCTCAAACAAATATCTTATGCAACATAACCTTAGTAAAACTTATTATTATGGTTATCAAGCTCATATATTTTTAATTCAAATTGCACAATTTGATCCTATTTAGGTCACAAATATGACAAATCTTATGCTTTAATCAGTCTGGATCAAGAATCAGTCTAACATGAGTTGATCAAACTGATTTATCAAAAATCACATTAGTAATAATTCATGGAAACAATACAGAAGCCCAAGCTAATTAATATATTTATTTTTTAGTTTGTGCTCAAACAACACAATGTTAAATTTTAAATGGAACACAAAGATCCAAGTTAGGCATATAGTTGCATTTTTTTCATTTTCTTATTTGTCTCTTTTCTCCCCTCTCTAATTTGCTATCGGCACCATACGATTGGAAAAGTGACACTACTAAAATAATATTGTTTTAGTCATATAATGATTCTTTTGAACCTTTAACAAATCATATGAAAATGAAGTTTTTTTTTAAAACAAATGATGCTATTTGTTCATTAGTGTTAATAATAGATACAATGGTTGTAGAATTTGCTTACATGATTAATTTAATTTTTTGTAAACATCATGGATTGACATTGTTTTTATAAATCATACAATCTGTTTTTTTTTTTTTTCAGAGACATGAAAAAACAACTTAAAGACACTACCGATTTAATTCGCAAGAGGAGGAAGGTTTCAGATGACCGCCAAAATGAGCAAGTATTGCATGAAACACTGCTATTAGGTTAGTTTCCCTTTTCTTTTCTTTTCTTGTTTTTCATTTTTACAATTTTGAGTTATATGATCCTTAGTTTGAATCAAACATATATGCAGTGCGATCTGGTAAGCTCCAAAAGCTTTGTTCTAGACCCTTTCTTTCTCAAGGCAACAATTCGAATCATATGGAAGCTTCATCAGAGTTTGCAAATGAATTACCTCATGTTGCCTCAGAGGATTTGCAAAAAGAGCCTAAGCAACAAAATAATGACAGGAATACAGAACGAGAACAACAGGACAAGCTGAATGCAGTACCTGAGAATTCTCAATTCGATATGCATACTGATATCCAACCAAGAGAACAGGATGAGTTGCATCTAATACCAATACCTGAGATTGCTCGATTTGATTTGTATAGTGGAGCGAATATAAATGAACCAATACAATCACCCTCCGCAGGAGTAGATATGACTCTCTTTAACACCACAATAGCAGATTCAACTCATGACTTTGATAAGACTTTTGATACAGAGATATTACCGACAGTTGAAAGTTTTACTAGGACCGAAGCAACTAGTTATGCAATTGGAGCTAGCCTATTCTCTCTGGAGGAAGAACCACTTCAAAATAGCATGCCCAGAATTCCAAATGTGTTGCTATCTGTGGAGGAAGTAAGTTCCTTAGTAGAAGAATATCAGTGACACTACTTTCCATGTTTTACTTTAGTTAAGATTATTTCATACTAATTATATACCTTGCCTTGAATCTTTGATTTTGCTTTGTTTAGGATTTTGATTTTCTTGATGCAAGTACCCAATCATCAGGTAAGATAAGTATATATTTTGTTTTTTCCTTTGCATACTTGGTTACATAGAAGTTCATAAATCTTAAAATAGTTATCCTCGTGCAGGTTATAAAGATAATGAAGCTGGAACTTTATCGGCACGGACTAGGTAAGAGAGATGTGATTTATAATATATTTATTTTCTTCATTAAAACAAGTGGAAGAACAATGCTTATGTTATTAAAGTTTCTTCATGGTAGGGCTGTGGTGCAATTTCTTAAAAATCAATCACCACCTCAGAGTGGAGATAGAGAACATGGAGTTTTAAGTTTAAATGATATCTTACAAGGACAAACAAGAAGACGATGCGCGCAAATGTTCTTTGAAAGTTTGGTAATGTTATATTCTGAGAACATTTGTTTTCCTTTTGATTAACATGATATGTGAACATTGTTAATTCTTCCATTAGAGAGTATTACAATTTAGCCATTTAGTGGTGAAGTTAATTACCAGGGTTAAAGGAGGCCATGATGATTAACTATTCCCATAGTTAACATTTCCTTCTAGCTAAAACATTCTCTGTCAAGTATCACATAGGCAAAAACAATCTAGTCTCATCTCTAGATCGACTTAGGTTTTTATGAAGAACAAATTCCTTAAGAAGAGATCTTTGGATTAGTATCTCCCAAACATCACTTTTTCTTTCAAGCAATATGTGTTCTATATCTTAGTTTTTGATGTGGTTTCTACTTATTGTAGGTACGTGTTTTTCATTTTAAGTGTTTAGTCTTCATTTTATTAGAAATTCTTTAACTCAATTTATTAGGCGTAAGTATAAATTTCTTTTACCTTGAGTACATTTGATAGTTGCACATTGTTTCATTGGAATTTAAAACTAAGATCCATTTTCATGATTGAATAACATTGTTAATCCTTGTTGTTTCATTTGAACTCTCGCTTTCTTTCGAGTACAAATAGAAAAGAAGTCCTTCATCTTGGTGCTTATTCGGAAATCTTTGTTGGTAGGTTTTAAAGACTTATGGGTTCTTAGATGTACAACAAGAAGAGGCATATGGCGATATTGTCATTTCTCCAAAACCTGCACTTTTTGCTACCAAGTTTTGTGGCGATATCTTCCACAGAGTACTTGTCTGTATTGTATATAGAGGTTAAACTCTATCCAACCTGAATCTTAACTATTGTTTGCAACATTCAGCACGAACAGCACCATGAGCACCACAAGGCCATGACCTTCTTCTGGGGAAGAACTCGGAGATTTTGTTCGCCAGCTGGCCCGGCACACACTTGTTGCCGTCTTCCTCTGCTGGCCGGTATAGTCAGCAGTGATGGGTCTCAGCCACACCATGCATCCTCCATGTCCTCCACGTCGGCACCGGCTACCTTCTCATGCTCGCCGTCATGTCCTTCAACAGCGGCATTCTCACTGGTGCTATTGCTGGCCACGACAATGGGTTCCTGCTCTTCACTCTCCCAGCGCTTTGGAAGGAAGAAATGGATTAATGCTGTCCGTGATGACGGCGGGAGTCCAACGATTTTAACTACCTCCAGTTGATATGATGCCGCCTAATTCCAGTAATAAGGGCTTAATTAGTTTAATTCCACATTTTAATTATTTTGAAGTTTGGTGTGTGATGGTCCTCCTTTTCATCGAGATGAGCTCCTCCTCTTCCTTTGTCTATAGCATCTGGTGGTGCTAGCCCGATCTTTTGATCTATATTTAATTATAGTTAAATCGTGGTCACAATTTAGTTGTAATTGGGTTATTATCTCCTTTTGATTTATTTTTTAATTTAGGTTATGATTTGGGTCGGAGCAAGAGGTTGGAGATTGCTTGGAGGCTAATTTCTCTCTGCATCCGACAGTCCTACTATCCGCCCACCACGGCGATCTCTAGACGACAATCCAGATGAAAAGATGAATCTAAAAAATCACAACTAATTATGATTGAGTCAAATTAGGATTACGATTCGGACATAATCGGATTGTAAATTATTTTTTTATCCACAAAAAAAGGTCTAAGGATCCTCTTTCCACCTCAGGATGATTAAATTGATCTGCGGTATAAAGACCATTACTATTAGTGGTGGGCTGGCGCTGCCGGCACAGTCCCCCCAGAGTCAACAGTCAAGTCATTGAATACTACCGAACGGGAAAGGAAATAAATAAATTAAGAGACAGAAGCCGCCTCAAATAGAGGATGGCATAATGTTTAGTTTGATGATTTTCATCTTTTTATAATTATTATTATTTTCTTAACAATTTGATTAAATGCATGCAGCTTCATCAAATAATTCAATTTTAAAAAAAATACAGCGCCTCCTATCATCATCATTCGTATATAATTCTCCTTCTATTATTATTATTATTATTTAAAATTTTCATCTAAATCATAAATTAGTCATAATAATTAAGATTACTACAACACATATTTAATTTATTCAAAAATATTCATATTATTGAAATTATGAAATTATAACTAGTATGTCTTAAATATTTTTGAATAATTAAATTTACATTGGAACAGCCGTGAAGCAATTACGATTTCATATCTATTTTAATAGATCCAACTGCTATGAAGTAGTTGCAATTTCATATCTATTATAGTCTGACTGATTCAAATTTAGATGGGAGATAAAATGATATTTATGGGTAGGATGACAAATATACACTATTCAATAGTAGGATGTTTTTTTGATAAAAATATAAAATAGAATATCACTTTGATGATTTAAAAAGCACCTTTTTAATTTTTACTCATAAAAATACTCTTCTATCTGTTTTGGCGTAGCTGAGTTGGTACAACTAATATTTGTTGAATTTTTTTATAGTCTTTTACACGGTATGGAACATGTTTAAATGAACAATATCAGCAGATAAATGAGAAAATACTTTTATTAATTGATTAGAGAACAATAGGTGCCGATTAAGAGAAAAGTTTAACATAATTATTAAATAAATTTCGAATTTAAACGGACAAGTTGGATTTATTTTATTTTATATTTAAACAAAGAAGTCCTAGCTACTTATTACAATTACAGGAACACAGTTGGCTTAACTGAAGCGTCTTGGTCTTGGTGGCGAGCTCGACAATAAAGGGGGCAGGATCTCGTATATCACTTTTTTATAGTTTAGGGGATTAAATCACTAATATTTGCAGATGGATCGTGACCGTGATCAGTCATAATTGGTGGTTCTGTCTCAAATAATTGTGAGCATTCGATTAATTTGATATTAATTTTGTATAATTTTTTTTATTATTATTTTAAATAAATTTAGTTAATTCGGTGTTAACTGAAATAACTAATTCGGTTAATTCAGTTTTAGTAAAATCTTGATTTGATTCGGTTAGCCAACACTAAATCAGTTTTCAGTTAATTCGGTTAATTTATGGACCGAATTAACCGAATGCTCACCCCTCTCTCAATAAGTGAATCTACATATTTTGGACGTCCATTGCGGAGTTTCCCGTTAACTTGAAGAAATGAATCCTGATCGTTATTTTATTCTTCTTCTTATATACAAAGGCGAAATTATATTTTTTATGTGTGTTTTAGTTGGATTTTTCAGAAGATGAATTTTTTATTTAGAATGTCGTCAAAAAAATGTCTATATGGATATGGATAAATGACCCTGCTGTTATTTCCAGAGCAGGTTTAGGGTGTATGCTTCACGTTTTATGTTTTCTTTTAATTTACCAAATGCTTACATTGGTTCATAAATGTATATTTGATGAAATATTCGTTGCTTTTACTTTCTTTTTTGCTGATTCTTTCTATTGTTTTTTTTTAAAACAAACTTTGTTGTAAATTTTGCATTAGGAAAAGATTTTGTCATTTCCTTTTATAGGATGGCCTGATCTTATACTTCGGTTCTGTGATGTTTGTTTTTAACTTGTGTGTTTTGGTAGATGATATTATGTATCCTCGAGCTCCAATTGCTTTGAGACTGTCGGGATATCTTTTGGTTGGCCTTGTCAAAATATACTCGTGGAAGGTGAATTATCTTTTCCAATACTGTAACAGAATGTTAACTAATACAAGGGTGGCCGATACTTCAATACACATCAATTTACCCACAAATAAAGATAAAGCGCCATTTGAGTCTATAACATTACCTGAGACCTATAACCTTGATGCATTGGAGTTAGATGAATCAATCAATCTTATTGAGTATGTAATTTTTCACTTTAAATTTTATAGGAAATTCAAGTGGTTCTTATCTCTTCATAATTATTTACTTTGTTCATATATTTTGATACAGTGGCCCAGACAATCACCAAAAAGATTATGAGCAAATAACTTTGGCAGGTCAGTAAGTTTTTTTGATTAAAAAAAGTTATGTGAGAGATAGGAGTTTGCTAACAATAGATTTATTGTACTAAGCGAAGCTTCAGTAGAGCAAGATCAATATGTGGCTTTCTTCATTGATAAGGTCTCAAATATTTTATGTTCTACATGTATCAATATTTTTATAATTTCAATAATCTAAATATTTAAGCTTTTATATGGGTTCCATGATTTAGGATATCAATACAAATTCATCAATACAACTACAAACTAGACATGATGCAGAGCACATGGAAGAAGAGTAAGGCCTTATGTCAAGTTTCTTATTGAAACAATTTGGCGCTCATTTTCTAAGTGTTCACTTTGATGCAGTGTGTTGCCTCCATTTCATGATGATTTGGATGCTATTGTCAGCCGAGCTCTAAATTCTGCATCTTTTGAAGGTCCTGGTTCAAATATTCATGGCAATGGTTCTTTTCAAACTTTTGATGCCAACAACAATATTCAATATTTTCAAAAAATTGAGGTTATGCGTGACAATAACTTAGAGCTTGAGAACCGATTAGAGTTGGACAATACTAGCAATGATGTTGAATTAAATGATCATTCTACATCAGTAACAAAGAGAAAGCATAGTTTTGATCCAATGCTTGAAGATATTTTGGTTTCTAGAGAGGAACCTTTGCCTTCAACATTTCATGTCACATCACCCATGACTACATTTGATTCTGTAGGACCGTTAGATTCGATAGAGGGGGGGGGGGTGAATATCGATTCGAAAAACAAGAGTTTAAACGCAGCGGAAAAGTAAAATAGACACAATGGTTTTACTTCGTTCGGAGCCTGTGACGACTCCTACTCGAAGGCCCGTGGTCCTTGACCACTTTCGTTGGGCAATCACTAGCAATTCGGAATAATGATTACAAAAGAACCGTACAGGGAATGCTAATGAAACTGAAAAACAAATAACGACAAAAAGGGAAAAGAATGGAGCGTAGTGTCGGAGCTTTGTTGGCGTCGCACTGAGCGTCGAGCAGCAAGACCAGCAGTAGAAGAGTTCTCAGCTTGATTGATTGATTCTGAAGCTCCTGTCTGGGGCTTCTTTTATATGCTGTTCCGGGCGCCTGGATCCCTTCCGGGTGCCTGGAATGTGACGTAACTACTCAAACCAAGATGCTCCACGTGGCGACGACTTGGCTGGATAGAATTCGCCTTCCGGGCGCCCGGACCTCCAGGCGCCCGGATCCCCTCCGGGCGCCCGGACCACCTTGTTCCAGAAAAACTCCTTTTTCCTGCAAAACAAAGTTAGTCCGAGGCAAATATACATCCTGTAAAACAAATTGTTAGCACAGTTAAAGTTCAACAGATGGATAAAAAGAGTATGACTTAGATTCCGTCTTTCCGAGACCGGAATCTAGTCACGATCTCGACTTAGACATCCGAAATGGATCTAAGCCGGATCGACGCCTAATGTCCCCTTCCCGGGAACGCATCCTCATAGTCACTCCCCTCCAGTGACTTACCTCACTTACCTGCCAGACGTCCGGTCAGCCCGTCGACCCGTCTGGACTTCTTGCCAGCTAACCGGTCAGCCCGTCGACCTAGCTGGACTTCGTGCCAGACATCCGGTCAGCCCGTCGGCCTGTCTGGACTTCTCCTGCACACTCGATCAAAGTGTCAGACAACAACAAGACTAACTTAACCTATTTGTCATTCATCAAAACCTGGGTTAAATCGTTAGTGCTAACCGCACCAACAATCTCCCCCTTTTTGATGGAATGACAACCTGGTTAAGTTAGTGAAAACATATGCAAGAAACAACATGCTTTTATGTGGTTTTAAAGTTAGTTTGTGTTTTCAAATTGGTTTAGCTAACTTAACCACCTAACCCTCCTCCCCCTTTGGCATTCATCAAAAATAAGCAAAGGTAAACAATCATAGTGAAGAGTCACTGTAAAAGGTAATCAAATTTTGAAATATATCTAAGTTTGGTTCAAAAATTAAGCGATAAAAGTATAATTTTTAACACCAAGTTAACAAAATAGTCAAGTTGACTTGGGGGAGACAAGTTGAATTTTGAAAAGTATAAATTCAAAGTTAATCAAGTTTAACTTTTCAAGTGTGTAAAAAAAAAAATTTAAATCAGGTTTTCCAAATTTACTTTTAAAAAAATAAATTTTCAACTTCAAATTTTCAAAACCAAACTGAAAGTTGATTTTTCAAGCATATGTTACAAAACTGAATAAGTTTAAATTTGCAATATTCAACTTTTAAAATCAGGTTTTTTTTAAAAAAATTAGGTGGGATTAAACTTAGTTAAATTTAACTTTTTGAAAACTGTTTTTTTTTAAAAATAACATAGATGTAAAAAAACATTTTTCAAACACACATCAATTTCTCCCCCTGAACTTGACATTTATCTTTAACCAGCTGTCTAACCAATTAGGTACTAACTAACTATCAGAAGATAGTAGCTTTCACTTGGTTAGTCAGATTAAGTTAATTATAACCAGTCAGTGTTTGACTTGACTGATGAACTTTAATCTGATTAATATCTGAATTGTATTTAACGTCCAGACTTATGCTGATGCACTGAAATAAGCATCTTAAGTCTAGACAGTTGGCCTATGCATCTCACCCCTTTCTATGTTTGTCAAACACAAGCAAGGTAAACCTAAGGTGTTGGTGAGATGCTCAAAAACTAGTCCTATGGGTACATGCTTTCTAAGGATGTAAAACTAGTCTAAGGCCAAAACTGTTTTTGAAAGTCTAAAAATGGAAAGTTTGAAAACATACAGTTTTAACTTATAAGTTGGTAAAATCATTTTTGAAAGTATTTTTGAAAGATCCTAGCCTATCAAGATAGAACATTTTCAATGTAAGTCTGAAATACCACTAGATAGATCCAAAATAATTTACAGGTAGTGTAACTACAGAAGTGAGTCATAACTAGATCTACTGAGAAGATGAAGGGGGTGGTCCAGACCCTAAGGATCGGAGAAGCGCCATCAGCTCAGTGTGTCGGGTATCCCCGGCAGCTCGTAACTCGGCTACCTCTCGCCGAATGTCCCGATGAAAGTCAGAGTTCTCCTGCTGGAGACTCGCCATAGCTCTCTCTAGTCTGGTCATACGGTCAGCTAGAGAGCGATGAGCGTGACGTGGTGCTCGAGCTGGGGGCGGTGGTGGAGCCGGAGCGGCTTCCTCTGGAAATAGTGCGAGCATGAACTCGTCCACCTGTGCGTCTGGATCGGGCTGGTGCTGTGCCCCCCTCCGCCAAGACATAGTCCCGTCATCTCTATCTATCTGGATACCGGCTAGGGAGAAGTTTCGAGCTGCTATAACATCGAACTCGGTCATATGGGCAATGTCTCCTCTAGTGACATCAATGTGCAACGAGGACATATAGGCTGTCAGAATGTGACCAAATGGCATATGGACTCGACTATCAGTCACGAATCCAGCTGAGTAGATAATGGTGGAGAAGATATGTAGGCTGATGTCAATGTCTAACCTATGAATTAGGGCATAAAGTAAGAACGAATGGAATGGGCGCATCACAGCGATGTCCCGAGTAGTCAGTGGTAAAATGCAAAGGACTACAACCCTATAAGAGCGTAGTCCTGGACCCGAAGTTCTACTGACCTAAACTGTGTCACAGTGGGATCTCTCTCTCCCCCGAAAAAATACGAATAAATCGTATCGAGAGTAATATGTGAGTAGGGATCTTCGAATGGTAGATCCCTCGGAGGATAGCACAAAAAGGAGCAAGTAGATGGACGCAACTCTAAAAACTCTCGGATAGTCGTAGGGGAAAATACGATATCAGTGCCTGCTGCCCTAGTGGTATAGGTGAGATCGTCTACTTTCACCAGGTTATTGCAAAATTCGGCACACAGACTTATGTTTATTGGACTGGTACATTCGACAAGGTTCCTTAAGTTATAGTGGCCTATAACCTCTAAAGCGGAGGGACATGACCTTAAAAAGAACGATCTATCTATGCAGGTAGTCCTAATTGCCTTATAAATGGTTGACTCAAACTTAATCCTAAGTTCGTCTGTGGGAAACCTAGGGTCTGTACTAGCATTGGAGGGTCCAGCACCAGTATTTGTTCGTTTCCTACTGTATATAAATAAAAGAATATTCTAAGAAAAGATTGAGAAGACAAATTCTAATAAAATTTTCAGAGAGGGGAAGAATTTTTACCGAGGAGCCATCGAAAAATATAGATTTGACGACCTCGGTTGAATCGCAACAGCGTCTTCACCGCAAGAAAATTTAGATTTAGAGTACTTTCGCACTGAGGTTCGGAGTGAACCTTGGCAAAAGTGAGAATTAGTGGTGCAAAGATTGGGGGCGCCTGCTGCCCCTTATTTATAGGGGACTCCGGGCGCCCGGGGTTGCTAGGGCGGGGCGCCCGGATCCCCATTCGGGCGCCCCGGAGGGGAATACCAGGGGCGCCCGCCCCTGGTTTTTTTTTTTTTTGGAAATTAGGTTTGAAGTTAAGTTTTAAGTTTAAAATAATTTTTTAAGTTTAGAATTTTGAAATTAATTTTTTAAGTTTAAAATTAGAATTTTGAAATTAGTTTAAAATTTTGAAAATAATTTTTAAGTTTAAAATTAGAATTTTGAAATTAATTTTTTAAGTTTAAAATTTTGAAAATAATTTTTAAGTTTAAAATTAAAATTTTGAAATTAATTTTTAAGTTTAAAATTAACATTTTGAAATTAATTTTTAAGTTAAAATTAAAATTTTGAAATTAATTTTTAAGTTTAAAATTTTGAAAATAATTTTTAAGTTTAAAATTAAAATTTTGAAATTAATTTTTAAGTTTAAAATTAAAATTTTGAAATTAATTTTTAAGTTAAAATTAAAATTTTGAAATTAATTTTTAAGTTAAAAATTTTGAAAATAATTTTTAAGTTTAAAATTAGAATTTTGAAATTAATTTTTAAGTTTAAAATTAGAATTTTGAAATTAATTTTTAAGTTTAAAATTTTGAAAATAATTTTTAAGTTTAAAATTCTGAAAATAATTTTTAAGTTTAAAATTCTGAAAATAATTTTTAAGTTTAAAATTAAAATTTTGAAATTAATTTTTAAGTTTAAAATTTTAAACCTTATTCATCTCACCCGATCTATATTATCAATCAGGGAATCCTATGATTTTGTGAGATGAAATTAGATATATTTTTTTTCATGGAGTTTTGGTTTAACTTGAGTTAGATTCAGATTTAGCTTTGGTCTCCACAAATAGGCATTCTTCGGATAAATTTCTAAGCTTGGTGAGTCACATGGACGTCATTAGAAGTAACCAACCTTTCGAGATTTTCCGAATAGTCCTATCCACGGAGCTTAGTACTAAATCTTGGTCTAACTGATTAGGATCCATTTAAGGGTAGCTTCGGTCAGTTCCACTTGGCCAAATGCACCAGATCGAAGCCATATCTTTCTAGACATGCGATGCCCAAGCTTCCCTAACGTACTATCATCCAAAAACTTCTCCAGTATCATGATTCAAGTTAAACTTGGTCTCTAATTCTAATTACCCTGCCGGGTTAGTTAGTTTTGGGCTACCCTGTCGGGTAAGTTAGTTTTGGAGGTGCCAGCTATTCTGGAGCCTCCCCCTGAATTATTGGCCATTAATTTAAGTTTTGATTTTAGGCTTGTGTCGATTCTTTTTATAGTTATAGTTAACTTGGTGATAATTTTGTTGTTTTTTAAACTGTTTAGATTTTGAATTTGATTTAGGTTTGTATTTTGGATTTTGGTTTGGTTTATTCAATTTTATATAATGTATTTTTTCTTTAGGTATATAATATTGATTAAGTCCTACTTGCGTGGTCAGACACGCTTTCGGAACCCAAGCTAGATTGGTTGACTTGTATTGGGTTATTAATGATTTGAAGGTTTTATTTGAATTCGACTTATATCCTAGTCCGGTTTTATTATAACATGCTTTTTGATTATTTAGGATTAGGTCTAAATTTTTTGATCTTGTTGTGAATTTTTCTAACATCTCCTTTAAATTGTTTATTTCATTTTTTAATGATAAATTCTCCTCCTCAAGTGTTAGATCTTGAGTTGGATTCGAATTTTTTAATTGTTCCTTGAGGTTCTGATTTTCCTCAAGAAGTAATTTGTTTTCATTTTCTACTTTGGTTAATTTACTATTTAAACAAGAAATGATTCTAAAAATTTTTTTGTTTAAATTAAAATATACCTCATTCGAGCCTTCGGAAACGAGTACGGACTCGTGGCTTGTTTCGGGTTCGGACCCGTCTTCATCTTCCGACTCATTTTCAGTTTCGGCTTCGCGGGCCATCAGTGCGAGGTGGCTCTGATGTTTCTGCTCTTCTTCCTCCGATTCGTCCGAGGAGTCGTCCCACGTTGCTTTGAGTGCTTTCTTTTTGGTTGGCTTTGGTTTGTCGAACTTCAGTTTTGGGCATTCGTTCTTGTAATGTCCCTTTTTGTTGCAGCCGTAGCAAGTCACGTTCTTTTGTTCTGAGGGAGAGCTGATCTTTTGTTTTGCTGAAGCTCCTCTTTCTCCTGGTGAACATTTTTCTTACCAAGTTCACCAGGTGTTCTTCGTCTTCAGAATCTTGATCGGAGTCTTCTTCAAGTTCAAGCTTGCTTTTCTTTTCTTTGGAGGAACCTGCAAATAGAGCTATACCTTTCTCGGCTCCAGCATTAGTTTGTTCGTGTAATTCTAATTCACAAAACAGCTCGTCTAATTTTAAGTTAGAAAGATTCTTGGAAATTTTGTAGGCATCCACTATTGATGCCCACAAACTATTACGTGGAAAGGCGTTTAACACGTACCTTATTAAGTCTCTGTTCTCCATTTGGTGGCCTATCGCATGAAGCCTGTTGAGGATGTCCTTGATCCTCGCGTGTAGTTGATTCGCTGTTTCTCCTTCCTGCATTTTTATATTAAAAATTTTATTTAGAAGCAAGTCTCGTTTTGTTACCTTAGCGTCGCTCGTTCCCTCGTGCAGTTCGATCAGCTTGTCCCATAGCTCTTTAGCGTTTTTGTGTGGACCGACTCTGTTCAGTTCTTCTCTTGTCAATCCGCACTGTAGAGTGTTGATCGCTTTATTTTCTGTTGATGCTTTTTTCTTGAGATCTGCTGTCCAGTCTTCAGGATCCACTAGATTCTCGGCATTGTCCACTGGAATTTTGTAGGGTCTCGTAATGCTCATCCACTGGTCGAAGTCTGTTTTGAGGTAAACCTTCATGCGCTTCTTCCAGTAAGGGAAGTCGTCCCCGTTGAAGAGTGGAGGTCGCACTGTGCTGAATCCTTCTTGTTGGGACATTCTGTGCACAGGTAAATAACCAAAAAAAATATCCCAAGACTTGGTCTTGGATTAGTAGTGCGGGAAGAGAAAAATAGAAAAAAAATCTAGATTCGTGTTGCACTAATTTAAATTGTTTAGATAAATATTAAGTTAACGAAACTCCAGTTTTAAAATTAATTATCGAACAAAAACAAAAAAAAATCACCCCCTGTCTGATTGGTGGTTGCACCAAATCAGAGCGGTACCTGCTCTGATACCACTTGTAGGACCGTTAGATTCGATAGAGGGGGGGGTGAATATCGATTCGAAAAACAAGAGTTTAAACGCAGCGGAAAAGTAAAATAGACACAATGGTTTTACTTCGTTCGGATCCTGTGACGACTCCTACTCGAAGGCCCGTGGTCCTTGACCACTTTCATTGGGCAATCACTAGCAATTCGGAATAATGATTACAAAAGAACCGTACAGGGAATGCTAATGAAACTGAAAAACAAATACCGACAAAAAGGGAAAAGAACGGAGCGTAGTGTCGGAGCTTTGTTGGCGTCGCACTGAGCGTCGAGCAGCAAGACCAGCAGTAGAAGAGTTCTCAGCTTGATTGATTGATTCTGAAGCTCCTGTTTGGGGCTTCTTTTATATGCTGTTCCGGGCGCCTGGATCCCTTCCGGGCGCCTGGAATGTGACGTAACTGCTCAAACCAAGATGCTCCACGTGGCGACGACTTGGCTGGATAGAATTCGCCTTCCGGGCGCCCAGACTACCTTGTTCCAGAAAAACTCCTTTTTCCTGCAAAACAAAGTTAGTCCGAGGCAAATATACATCCTGTAAAACAAATTGTTAGCACAGTTAAAGTTCAACAGATGGATAAAAAGAGTATGACTTAGATTCCGTCTTTCCGAGACCGGAATCTAGTCACGATCTCGACTTAGACATCCGAAATGGATCTAAGCCGGATCGACGCCTAATGTCCCCTTCCCGGGAACGCGTCCTCACAGTCACTCCCCTCCAGTGACTTACCTCACTTACCTGCCAGACGTCCGGTCAGCCCGTCGACCCGTCTGGACTTCTTGCCAGCTATCCGGTCAGCCTGTCGACCTAGCTGGACTTCTCGCCAAGCGTCCGGTCAGCCCGTTGACCCGCTTGGATTCCTCGCCAGCTATCCGGTCAGCCCGTCGACCTAGCTGGACTTCGTGCCAGACATCCGGTCAGCCCGTCGACCTGTCTAGACTTCTCCTGCACACTCGATCAAAGTGTCAGACAACAACAAGACTAACTTAACCTATTTGTCATTCATCAAAACCTGGGTTAAATCGTTAGTGCTAACCGCACCAACAGATTCCAACATTGCAAACATGGATATATCTCCGAGTAAGATCTTTTTTATTCTCTGATATATATTTTTCAATTGTTTTGGGGTCAATCAACTTAACAATCAATACTTTTAATGTGTACGATAATATTATTTGTGATTCATCTTATTCTTTCTGTTTGTTGGCTGTTTGGTAGGTCAAGCCTTGCCTCACTTGGAGCTGGAGCTTCAACCTTCACCTCCTGTTAGAGAACGGAAACGAAAGAGAAGAATGAAAGAACATTCATATGATGAGAACGTTGTATTGTCAAATGCGCAAGTATCACTAAATTTTTTTACAGATATTTGCATCACTTGTCACAATATTTCAGTTTCAAGTATTCTTATCATTATTCTTTGTTATTATACTTGGATTTTCACCTTTTAGCTATATCAATCTTCATAAAATAGTAGCATGGTTTGATGATTGATTATATAATTGCTGAGTTATTTAAAGCACATGGAATGCCAAAATTCACAAATACAAGTATTATAAATTTATAAGTCAGTTTCTATCTCTCTAAACCTCAAACAAATATCTTATGAAACATAACCTTAGTAAAACTTATTATTATGGTTATTAAGCTCATATATTTTTAATTCAAATTGCACAATTTGATCCTATTTAGGTCACAAATATGGATCAAGAATCAGTCTAACACGAGTTGATCAAATAGATTTATCAAAAAATCACATCAGTAATAATTCATGGAAACAATACAAAAACCCAAGCAAATTAATATATTTTGTTTTTTAGTTTGTGCTCAAACAACACAATGTTAAATTTTAAATGGGACACAAAGACCCAAGTTAGGCATATAGTTGCATTTTTTTTCTTTTTCTTATTCGTCTCTTTTCTCCCCTCTCTAATTTACTATCGACACCATACAATTGGAATAGTGACACTACTAAAATAATATTGTGTCAGTCATATAATGAATCTTTTGAACCTTTAACAAATCATATGAAAATGAAGTTTTTTTAAACAAATGATGCTATTTGTTCATTAGTGTTAATAATAGATACAATGGTTGTAGAATTTGCTTACATGATTAATTTAATTTTTTGTAAACATCTTGGATTGACATTGGTTTTATAAATCATACAATCTGTTTTTTTTTTCCAGAGACATGAAAAAACAACTTAAAGACACTACCGATTTAATTCGCAAGTGGAGGAAGGTTTCAGATGACCGCCAAAATGAGCAAGTATTGCATGAAACACTGCTATTAGGTTAGTTTCCCTTTTCTTTTCTTTTCTTGTTTTTCATTTTTACATTTTGAGTTATATGATCCTTAGTTTGAATCAAACATATATGCAGTGTGATATGGTAAGCTCCAAGAGCTTTGTTCTAGATCCTTTCTTTTTCAAAGCCGCAACAATTCGAGTCATATGGAAGCTTCATCAGAGTTTGCAAATGAATTACCTCATGTTGCCTCAGAGGATCTGCAAAAAGAGCCTAAGCAACAAAATAATGACAGGAATACAGAACCAGAACAACAGGACAAGCTGAATGCAGTACCTGAGAATTCTCGATTCGATATGCATACTGATATCCAACCAGGACAACAGAATGAGTTGCATCTAATACCAATACCTGAGATTGCTCGATTTGATTTGTATAGTGGAGCGAATATAAATGAAACAATACAATCACCCTCCGCAGGAGTCGATATGACTCTCTTTAACACCACAATAGCAGATTCAACTCCTGACTTTGATAAGACTTTTGATACAGAGATATTACCTACAGTTGAAAGTTTTACTAGGACCAAAGCAACTAGTTATGCAATTGGAGCTAGCCTATTCTCTCTGGAGGAAGAACCACTTCAAAATAGCATGCCCAGAATTCCAAATGTGTTGCTATCTGTGGAGGAAGTAAGTTCCTTAGTAGAAGAATATCAGTGACACTACTTTCCATGTTTTACTTTAGTTAAGATTATTTCATACTAATTATATACCTTGCCTTGAATCTTTGATTTTGCTTTGTTTAGGATTTTGATTTTCTTGATGCAAGTACCCAATCATCAGGTAAGATAAGTATATATTTTGTTTTTTCCTTTGCATACTTTGTTACATAGAAGTTCATAAATCTTAAAATAGTTGTCCTCATTCAGGTTATAAAGATAATGAAGCTGGAACTTTATCCGCACGGACTAGGTAAGAGACATGTGATTTATAATATATTTATTTTCTTCATTAAAACAAGTAGAAGAACAATGCTTATGTTATTAAAGTTTCTTCATGGTAGGGCTGTGGTGCAATTTCTTAAAAATCAATCACCACCTCAGAGTGGAGATAGAGAACATAGAGTTTTAAGTTTAAATGATATCTTACAAGGACAAACAAGAAGACGGTGCGCGCAAATGTTCTTTGAAAGTTTGGTAATGTTATATTCTGAGAACATTTGTTTTCCTTTTGATTAACATGATATGTGAACATTGTTAATTCTTCCATTAGAGAGTATTACAATTTAGCCATTTAGTGGTGAAATTAATTACCAGGGTTAAAGGAGGTCATGATGATTAACTATTCCCATAGTTAACATTTCCTTCTAGCTAAAACATTCTCTGTCAAATATCAGAGGCAAAAACAATCTAGTCTCATCTCTAGA
Source organism: Zingiber officinale (assembly GCF_018446385.1). Lineage (NCBI taxonomy): Eukaryota > Viridiplantae > Streptophyta > Magnoliopsida > Zingiberales > Zingiberaceae > Zingiber > Zingiber officinale. The sequence continues at coordinate 26,532,919 of NC_056003.1, forward strand.
TCGACTTAGGTTTTTATGAAGAACAAATTCCTTAAGAAGAGATCTTTGGATTAGTAACTCCCAAACATCACTTTTTCTTTCAAGCAATATGTATTCTATATCTTAGATTTTGATGTGGTTTCTACTTATTGTAGGTACGCGTTTGGTCATTTTAAGTGTTTAGTCTTCATTTTATTAGAAATTCTTTAACTCAATTTATTAGGCGTAAGTATAAATTTCTTTTACCTTGAGTGCATTTGATAGTTGCACATTGTTTCATTGGAATTTGAAACTAAGATCCATTTTCATGATTGAATAACATTGTTAATCCTTGTTGTTTCATTTGAACTCTCGCTTTCTTTCGAGTACAAATAGAAAAGAAGTCTTTCATCTTTGTGCTTATTCCGAAATCTTTGTTGCTAGGTTCTAAAGACTTATGGGTTCTTAGATGTACAACAAGAAGAGGCATATGGCGATATTGCCATTTCTCCAAAACCTGCACTTTTTGCTACCAAGTTTTGAGGCGATATCTTCCACAGACTTGTCTGTATTGTATATAGAGGTTAAACTCTATCCAACCTGAATCTTAACTATTGTTTGCAACATTCAGCACGAACAGCACCATGAAGCACCACGGGGCGATGACCTTCTTCTGGGGAAGAACTCGGAGATTTTGTTCGCCAGCTGGCCCAGCACACACTTGTCGCCGTCTTCCTCCGCTGGCCGGTATAGTCAGCAGTGGTGGGTTGGCGTTGTTGGCGCAGTCCCTTCGACAGCCACTCTGATAATTTTTAAAAGAGAACTTTTTTTTTTGCCCAGAGAAATAATCTTCTATCTGTTTTTGCCTCCGGACATAATTGAGTTGGTATACAACTAATATTTGTTGAATTTTTTTATAGTCTTTTACATGTATGGAACATGTTAAATGAACAATATTTTATCTTCTCCATGTTGGATGGGTTGACGGGAGCGCTAAGATGAATATATTCGTTTTTGTCACAATGTTAAATGAACAATATAAGCAGATAAATGAGAAAATGCTTTTATTAATTGATTAGAGAACAATAAGTGCCGATTAAGAGAAAAGTTTAACATAATTATTAAATAAATTTGGAATTTAAACACATTCGGGACGAGTTGGATTTATCTTTTTTGTTTTTAAGGAAGAAGTCCTAGCTACTTATTGCAATTATAGGAACAGAGTTGGATTACCTGAAGCGTCTTCGTCTTGGCCTTGGTCTTGGTGTCGAGCTCGACAACAATGGTGGACTTGGAATCCAAGGCAAACTCGTTGCGGGTGAACCAAAATATTGATATTAAAATTTTATAGGTTTTAAAAAACAGTAAAATATGTGGCATAACGACCCATGTAAATATATGATGTGGCGGAAACTTACAACCCCATATGTCCAGTGTGATTAAGAAGCGGACTGGGTTGGTCAAAATTAAAGCGGATCAATTTTGACCCAAAGGGCAAAAAGGAGAATCAAACTCAGTCTACATTTGGGTCTAGTCAAACATGTTTGGTACACACATCCAGAGGAGCCATGTTCACTTGGGGGCAAGTCAACTACTGCAACTCGTCCACAATTCTTGAACTCAACCTCACTCGACGACATACCCTCAGACTTGGCCATATACATCAACTTACTCGTCGACTTGGCCTCACTCGCCACAACTCTCCGACTCAACCTCACTCGTCCACAATTCCCGGACTCGGCCTCACTCGATGATATACTCTCGGAGTTGGCTACACGTGCCAACCTACTCTTTGACTTAGCCTCACTCGGCTACAATTCTCAGACTCGATCTCACTTGGCGATATACTCTCGGACTTGGCCACATGCCTCAACTTGCTCTCTGATTTGGTCTCCCTTGGTGACATATTCTCGGACTCGCCCCCAGTCATCGACTTCATCCCTGACTCAGTCTTCTTCACCAATAAATTAGGAAATAATTTATAAAATTAGAAATTTCACATTGGATTAGGAAATAATTTCCATATCCATAATTTCTTAAATTTCCATAGATAACTTTTACTACAATCTACACATGATAACATAGATCTATGATCTATGCCAAAGTGTAAGTGACTCTGATATCACCATTAGATTTCCAAATGTATATTTTAAAAATTTGTTTCATAAACAAGGAGTGGAAGTATAATAATTTTTTAAAATTATTACAATACGCATCACACACATAACCACAAGGATACACATGCGGGATCCTCTGATCCGTAAATTGCGAACCAGAGGATGGTCCACTTTGTAGATTGATGGATTATGATGACCCTATCTATTTAGGTGATGAGGTCCATTGAAATGAATTAATCCACAAAGTGGATCATCCTCTGGTCTGCAATTTGTGGACTAGAGGATTCATGCTCAAGGATACGTATGTGTTAGACATAATTATAGAAAATAATAACTTTGTTAGAAGATATACCTACGAGTTTATAATCGAACCTTGTAGAGAGTATTTTAACTTGCCTCGCAAGGCTAGCCTCTATCAGAATCAACAAGCAAGTCTAACAAGACTTGTCTTTATTGATATCCACACCAAGATATCTTCAAGACTGCTTTACTAAGTCACAAGTTTTCATCTCCGATTCAGTACTAGCCGAAGGAAGAGACGAAGTGATCTGAGAGAGGATACTCGACCTGTCTTTGTGCTCGACGGTGAGGGTAACTCAGCGACACAAAGCAAGGTCCAGCCAACTATTTGGCGACACGAAGGAGAAGGGGGCAGAAACAACCCTTGCTGTCCGGTGGCCAAAGTGATTGCCGGTCAAGGGAGGTCGGTGGCAGAGGGCTGACCAGCGACACAACAACATCTAGGCTATTGTCCGGTGGCTGATCACCAGCTAGAGGTTGTTGGCAGGCAACCGGAGCTTCCTGGTGGTAGTAGCAAGGTGCGACAACAAGCAAAAGGAGGCGACAACAGCTCCTTTGGGTGGCAACAATTATTGGATATAAGAGATGTGAATGGAGAAGAGGTGGAAGAGGAAAGAGACTTCATTGTGAATGAGACTTTAGTCTCATATTAAAAGTTTCATGACATGTTGGTTGATTTATATTGATTCACATGCATTGAGGATGTGAACAAATGCATGGGGAGAGACTCTTTCTCACGTGTGAGTGTGCAGAGGGTGCAAATCCAGAGCTCGGATTGCACTGAATCATGTTGACTCGTGTGTGGGCACGACCTGCGCGCGTCGAATGCCGAATTGGTCGGGGCAAAATTTGCCCAAACAGAACAACCAACATTTTGTCACGTAAAATTTTTTGCTGCTTATGTAACAAATGCATTAAAGAAATATTAATGTAGTCGAGTGAAATGCTGGCGTTACACAGCTGACAAATAATGATCATTAACGTTGTCCATTGGTCTGAGCTCCTATATAAGGAGGCTGCGACCACAGACAAAAGGTTATGCACATAGAAAAGCAGCAAAAGCTCTCCATCTACGTTCCCTTCTCCTCTGTCGTGCAACTTTTGCTCGACGGAGTGGCTGTGATAGTTCAGGTACCTCTTAGTTCACCGTGACCCTAAGTGCTTGGGGAGAATCACAGTTCGTTCTTGTATCTTGGGAAACAGACGACCCGAGAAAGCCTCGAAGCATAGCCGGAGGTGGGGCGAATCTGTTTCAAAGAAACTGCGTTTGTCGCAGGCCTTAGTTTACTCAGTTTCACTCGTCCGACTAGTTTCTAGGCTTCGCTCTGCTGTTTGGTAGCAACTCGCTTGGCAGAAACCTGCAATTTGTTCGGCAGTAACTCGCTTGGCAGAAGCCTGCAACTCGCTCGGTAGAAGTTTGCAACTTGCTCGGTAGCAACTCACTCGGCAAAAGCTTGCAACTCGCTTGGCAGAAGCCTTCGATTCGCTTGGTCGGCCTTAAGCTTCGCTTGGCCGAACTCTTCGTTCGGTCGACTCTTCGTTTGGTCGGCCTTAAGCTTCGCTCGGTCAGCCTTAAGTTTCACTCGGTCGGCCTTAAGCTTCGTTCGATCGGCCTCTTCACTCGGTCGACCTCTTCACTTGGTCGGCCTAAGCCTCTACTTTCGATCGGCAACCTTCGCTCGATTGGCCTAAGCCTCTACTTTTAGTCGACCTTAGTCTCTTCGCTCGATCGGCCTAAGCTGTTGGATCGATACACATGTGAGAGAGGGGGTGAATCACGTGGTTTTTTTAAAAACTCATCTTTTCGATTTTGAAATCAAAGTATAAGCAATGGAAAAATAAAATGAAAGTAAAGAACACAAGAAAAACATGGACGGTTTTTATTTGGTTCGGAGACTTCGGCGACTCCTACTCTAAGACCCAGGTCTTGTGGACCTATCGATGGGTAATCCACTAAAAACCTCTTCCGGTACCTCCGGAAGAGGAAATCGAGTACAATGAAAATTAAATAAGTGCAATGCACTGCATTTGTCTTTTTGCAATAATTAATTACAAAAAAAATTATCGACACTTAAAGATCGATGTGGAAGCGCTCGTGTTAATGTCAGTCAGCCGGTCATGATCGAAAGTCCTCGGAGCAGTCATCGGGCGCAGCAACTTTACAGCAGTGTTGTAGCAGGAGCTCGGAGCAGTCGGAATCTCAAAAGAATGCGTAGTAGCTCGTATATCAGTTGTTCTTCAATGCCTTCTCGAGATAGCCTTATAAAAGACATAAAAGGTGCCTTCCATAGTCATGGAAAGCGCCTTCAATGAGATAAAATTGATCCCAAACAACCCGACACTTATCTACAACTTTGGCCAAAATTTATCCTACGGAAGGCACCTTCCATAGCCATGAAAGGTGCCTTTTATGAACAGTACGAAGGCGCCTTTACTGCTTAAAGGCGCCTTCAACACTGTCCATCCGAAGGCAAATAAGCTCATTTTATCCTACAAAAACCACATTAGTCTAAATAGCTTGCAAAACAAGTATCAGGACAAATAATAAATGATAATAAAGGATAGTAATTAGTTCTTGTCCTCCTAGGACCAGGAACTAGTCAAGGTCTCAGCTTAGGGATCCCAAATGGACCTAAACTGGATCGACGCCTACTGTCCCTTCAACCAGGACGCATCCTCACTTGGTCACTCTCTTCTAGTGACTTACATTAACTTATCAGTTTGCCAGACATCCGGTCAGCCCATTGACCTGTCTGGACTTCATGCCAGCTATCGGGTTAGCCCGTTAACTTAGTTTGACTCCCTCAGACCTGTCAACTCCTGCACACTGGGTTAATACAATAGATAAAATAGTAAAGTAAAACAGTGTCAACATATTTCAGGATTCGCTGGTCCGATCGACCGTGTGCGGTCGACCGAAAAATAGTCGGTCACACATTACCTAGGGTTACCTCCCTATAGTTGCCTAGCTTCACTCACTAGGACTTTCATTGTCTGGCTTCACTCACCAGGACTTCCTCTATCTAGTTTCACTCACTAGGGCCTGACTTCACTCACCAGGGCCCGACTTCACTCACCAGGACTTCCACCACCTAGCTTCACTTACCATGACTTCGACTTGCCTAATCTCTAGTTAGGACTTCTCACTTGCTAGTCATCTAGTCTTGATTAGACTACTCTTTTCCAAACATCAAGTTCTGTTTGGATTAACTCTTGGTCAAACTGACCAAACTTAGGTGCATTGTCAAACATCGAAGCCCTAGAGGTTAATTGCACCAACATAAGCCACTACTTTCGGTCGGCCTTAGCCTCTTCTCTCAGTCGGCCTTAGCCTATTTTGCCCTGTCGACCACTATGAAGCCTGCGTTCAGCACTTGGCAGACATCAACCCCTGCTTGCAGCCTGAGATTATTATCTTAGGTTATTTCAACATGTAAGTTGAATTTATTTCGTATAATTTAAATTCAACTAAGTCCCTGAAAATCTCCAGGAACAGATTATTTTTGTTAACAACAACAACCTTGGTGGTCCGACCACACCTTTGGCCAGAGCTTGCTCGAGCAACGACAACAAGGAAGTCCGATCACACCTTTAGACGGAGCTTGCTTGGGGCCTTGGGCAGCGGCAGCTCAAGAGGAGGTAAGGGTGTCAATTTGGGTGGGTTGGGTTGGGTTGATTTTTTTAAACCCAATCCGAACCGACTCGAACCCGAATTCAATCCGAAACCCCTAAACTCGAACTCGAACCCAACCCGGACAACCCAAAAATCCAATTCAAAATGACTTTTTTTTTGGCTATTTTTCCTATAATTTTTCACTTTTATCCCAATACTCCATCATTATTATACTAACATTGATATTAATATACATAAAAACATCTTAGTTTTCAAAATAAAATTTGATTTAACCTTAAAAAATTGAATAAATCCTATATTTGGGTCAACCCGGGTTAACCCAAGTCAACTCGAACCCGACCCGACCCAATCTGAAAAATTTCAACCCGAAAACCCTCCAACCCAACTTGAAAATATCCAACCCGAACTTGATTTTTTTCAGGTCGACTCAGGTTGGGTCATTGGGTTGGGTTCATTTTTAACACCCCTATGAGGAGGCGACTCCTCTTGGCTAGGCGGCGGAAAGAGAGGGAGAGTTGAGAAAGAGACAACCCTAATCTAATTAGGTTTTCTCTAATAAATAATTAATTTTCTTCTTCTCCTTATGAAGGGGTGTATTTATATACCTCTTCAATTGCACTTATTTCAAGTCATGTGAATTTTTGAGAACTTAAGGAGTCAAAGCTACCCTCCATTACTTATTTCGAACTCCCTATAAGTGCTAAAATATTATGATACCTTCCGATTAGAAAGCTTGAGCTTGGGTTTGATCTCTTGGAGATCAGGACCAAATTAGGCTTGATTTGAGAGTAGATTAGGACCAAGTTGGTCCTGGTCTCCCCACATCAGATCCAATTTGATCCTGATTTAATTTTATATTAGGTTTAACATAGTCCTGATCCTTAGAAAACCAGGGCCAAACATTCTAACTAATTACTTTATTCTCCTTAGCACTTCTAGGAAAGTCCCAAAATAGAAAAGGTGTTACATTTGGACTCCTAGGCATTTCAGAAACTCACAAGACTTGGAATGAGTCCAATTGAAACACTCTAGATGAATAAGTATGTTCTGATTGAAATTTACTAATGAATTTATACTATTTGGATTTCTATAAATTTACAATCATAAGAAAGAATAGAGTTTGGAGAAGGTAGAGTTAATGTTAAATCTTGATTTTGATTTTAATAGTTAAATTAAAAAAATATATAAATTTGAGTTGTATAAATTGAAAGAGATTTGCTCTCCAAACGTGGAGAGAGAGAAATATTAAAATGGTATGCATTCGAATCATCAAAATTATTTTAAATTTAAACGTTTTAAATATGGCTCGAATCCATGTGAAATCAATATGTGAAAAGCTAATGCTTAATGAAGGACTAGAACGAAAAAATCATCCAAATCAGTGCATTTTTTTAATCATTTTTTAAATTAGGGTGTGTGATTTAGAAATTTTCTAAATTTACATGCGCCTTTCGTTATATCCATTTTAAATAATTAATATATATAATATACTTATAAAAAAATTTCATGCTTTTATAGTTCAGCTAATTAATAAGTCACGATTAATTAAAAAGAATTAATATATTTAATATAATTAGAAAAAAAATTCATGCGTTTTTATTTCATCCAACTAAATTGGGATTAATTAAAAATAATTAAAATATATAGTATAATTAAAAAAAATTATGCGTTTTTATTCAACTAACTAAATCAGGATTAATTAAAATAATTATTATATATAATATAATTATTAAAAACTTTCCACACGTTTTAATTCAGCTGATTAAATTAGGATTAATTAAAAATAATATATATATATATATATATATATATATATATATATATATATATATACAAAAAAAATTCCCACGAGTTTTTATTGCAGCTTATTAAATCAGGATTAATTAAAAATAATTAATATACATAATATAATTATAAAAAAATCACATGTTTTTAGCTCAGCCTCAGTTGTCTAACTCAGGATTAATTAAAAATAATTAATATATAATATAATGGGGTTGGAAATTTTTTTAAATTATGCCTAAATGATTTGGAATAGATGAAACCAATTAAACAGTGGGTTTAGAATTCATGCCTGCTTCGGGCGGAGCTTTAAAAAAAATATTATTTCTTTTTTTTGCCTGATAAAAGTTTCTGTTTTGTTGCCCTAAGCCATCTTCCACGCCGAAACTGCAGTGGAACGCGTGACGCGTCCAAACCGCCGCCTCATCTTCGACTTCGTCTTCCTCCCCTGCCGCCGCACTCCACAGCAAGCTACGAAGCTCAAGGTATCCCTTAACCCTACACCTTTATTTCCTATTCCGCAAAAAAAGAGGGTGACGCGGCCGGTCAGCGGTCGCGCTGCCGGTGAGCCGGCGAGGCGGCCTCCCGAGCGGTCGCTGCCCCACCCAGCAGCGACGCAGCCGCTGCCGAGTCCTCTTCTTCGGCAATGTCAAGGATCAGCCATTTTTTTATTCATTTTTGTGGGATTGGGATTGGGATTGGGATTGGGATTGGGATTAAGTGGGTTTTCGTGGTGTTTAAGGATGTGTATGTTTTACATATGTTGCCAAGTAATGGCCACTATCAGTTTTGAAAGACAAGCCCTACTAATTCAGTTTTGCAATGCAGGAGAAATCTATGGTACAAGTAAAACAAAAGAAACCGCTAGCGATTGATTTACCAAAAGTTGTGGTCTGAAACTAGTAGTTAAGATAGTTTAGAAACATGTATATAAAAAACAACGAAGAAGAACAAAAGTAAGCAAGACATCCTAGGTTTAGTTGCTAAACATGTCCCGAGATTTGCAACAAATTTGATCAAAACAAAAAGTTTACATTAAGTTGTTGAGGGTTCTAACAATTCTATTCACTAGTTAAATTTTTTTTTTCCAGAATAATCGTCAATAGGTCCATGCCACTGTATTTTTCTTCAGCTTTTCATTTTTGTTTCGATTTTCAGGTCATCTTCGTATCTTGCATCAAGATCCATACTGAATTTTTTTCAACTTATTTTTTTAAAGGATATTTTTCTTTTCAAATTTAGCAATATTCAATTTAACCCTTCAACTAGCACCAACTTCTTATCATAGCGTTAAAAATTGGGTGAAATCTCAAGGAGTGAAGTGAAAATTTCGACTAACTTTAATTTTTATAATTAAATCGAAATATAACTTTTTCAAAGACTCAAAATATGTATTTAACTTTTAAAACTATCAAATCATATACCTTTTACATATCTTACCCTCCACATTTGCCCCAATCATGTAGCAATCTATTCGGGCAATTTTTTTTAATAAAAAAAATTATTGATTTTTTTAAAGGCTGATTTATATTTAAAAAATTATTACTGTTTAAATATATGAATATAATAAGAAGAATTAAAATAACAGATTAAATTTCATATCATTTTGAATTTTTTTTAGGTCTATCAATTAATTTTAATCCGAAATTGATCAACACGAGTTAATTGACCTAGAAAATTCGGAATAACATGAAATCAAGTTTTTATATGGTCATTCAGAGCAATATTTTTTTAACATGAATATGTTTAAAAGTTTTAATTTATATTAAAAAATAATAATATACTCAATATATTGAGTCAAATTGATATTTAAAGGTATAAATATAATCAGATGTAGTACTTATTTCATGTCATTTCGAATTCTTTATATCAATTAGTCAATTTCGATCAAAACTAACTAATGTATCTAGAGAGCGATATGAAATTATATCATATGTATTTATTTATTTAATTTTAATTATATCTATGTCCTTAAATATTAAATTGACAAACTATATTGAAAAAAATAATTTTTTAACATAAATTCTTTATAATTTGATAATTTTAAAATAGATATGTGCATGGGTAAATATATATAAAAATATGATTTGATAATTTGAAATTTGGATTCGTGATTTAGATAATTAAAAACTTCATATAAATTCAATAATTTATCGTAATATATATATATATCTTACTATTTTATTAAAAATCTCTCCCCTTTACTAACTAAATTTGGTGAAGCCTAAAATGCATTTACGTTAATGTCCTTTTTTCTATTTACACTAAAAATAATTCCAAGGTTTATTAGTAATTCCATAAGCGAAACAATCAGTGATCTAGAGTTCAGGCCGACGATGTTAAAAAATATACTTTTCTTAATTTTTTTACTAAGACAAGTATAATATTAAATTAAAATAATTTTTTTGCATAGGGAAGCCCGTTACTGGAATTCTCTAGCGTCACTATTGTATGAGTTTAACGAATCTTATCCAAATAATTAATTTTTGGTTTATAAGGGTGACACTAGAAAATCCAACTAATTCAGATTTTCAAAGACTCAAATAATTTATATATTATTATATTATACAAGTAACGCGTGTGTACGATCAAACTAGTATAAATAAAGCATGAGCGAAATGTAATATTTCAAACTAAATTTGCAATTTATTTTAAAATTATGAATCCGATGTAAATAGGTTTTTACTTAAATTAGGGCCTGTTTATTTAAGTGTACAAGTACGGTTTCTACAGCCACAAAATCCCAAGCGACGCCGCGCTTGACAGCTGAAGATGAGCATCCATGGAGACGGCGCCGGCGACTACGAGTCTGACGAAGAAGGAGAGGTGTTCTTGGACGAGGATGATATTATCCAGGAGATCGCCATTGACGAGGAAGGTAGGTCCTTTTTCCTGCTCTCTACCAGTTCCTTCTTCACTTCGCTCTCATATTTTTCGTATGTGCTGTTGAGCAGATCTTCCCGACCGGGATGAAGAGGTGGGCTCGGACGGTGGTATGGGTGAGTTTTCGTTGTCGAAGTGTTTGGGCTATCGAGTTTTTATTTGCTTTTTTAGGTGCTTGGGTCGGAGCATGCCTTGCGATAAAAGAAATTTCGGGACGAGGTTAATTGTGGATCTGTGTTAAAATTTTTTATAACTTTCCATTCATCGAGGATATCAGCTATTTGCTTCTCCTTTAATAGTATTTGACTTGTTTTCATGGGTGTTTTTTTTTTTTTTGAAAAATTCTTGAGTTCTCAGAGGGACTTGTTTTACAGATCTCTTTTCTTTTAGCCATACCATGCCTCTTGGATTTGGATCACTACAGCTTTTTTTACTTAACATTACTAAGAATATTTTTTTGGTGGCAGTAGAAGAAGCTGATGATTCTGTGTTTGTCTTCAGGGGCCATTCAGGTAATTAACTGTTAATTCTGTTTACCTGTGAGTTCAATAATTGACTCTGTTTATGGATTTATAGAGTAGATAGAAAGTTGATCATTGTTGCGTTAGCCTTTAATAAATTGTTCCAAGGATTCTGAGATCAGATTGCTGAATTTAATTGGTGCAGACGAAATATATACTGTTTCATGCAGTCCAACAGATGCATCTCTTGTTGCTACTGGAGGTAAAGATGATAGAGGATTTTTCTGGAAAATTGGTTCAGTGGATAGCAGTCTAGAGCTCCGAGGTATGCGTATGATGTGATATATTGTTTCTATATTCATGCATACATCAATTTTGCATGCTTGCTTATTTCCCAATTCAGGAAATGCTACCTTTATTTGCCTACACTAGTTTATTTTGGTTATCCTTGTTTCTTAATGAATGGATATACTATTCTGCTTCATCCCTACTGTCAGTAAATATCCACTTCATCTCGTTCAGTGAAATACCATTGATCTTGCATGGTTGTGTTAATTTCTTCTAGATTCATGGAATGCGACTTGATATATGTTAGTTCAATGACTTTTTTTTAATCTGCTCATCTGGAGTTTCCATTGTGCAGGACATCAAGATACTGTTTCTACTGTGGCATTCAGTTTTGATGGACAATTACTTGCAACTGGAAGCTTTGATGGGCATGTTCATATATGGGACACTAGTTCAGGTAGTCTTAAGTTTACACTTGAAGGTTCTGGAGAAGGCTTTGAGGTGAGCTCTATTATTTTGGTCTTTGTGATTCTTAATTATTACTTATATTTATCTTCAATATTTAGTGGCTTAAGTGGCACCCAAGAGGGCACTTGCTAATAGCTGGTTCAGAAGATGCAAATGTGTGGATGTGGAATGCTGACAAAGGTGTCTGTCTCAATACATTTTCTGGTCATGGAAGCACTGTCACGTGTGGTGATTTCACTCCTGATGGTACTGAAATTTTCACGCTTAACATTTGAGCTTTTATAATTTTGGAAGATGGCCATTGAATACTTTGTGCTTTAAGGTAAGATCATTTGTACTGGTTCTGATGATGCATCACTGAGGATATGGAACCCTAAGACTGGAGAGTGTTTCCATGTTGTTAAAGGTATACCTTGTCCTTTCATATCAATCTGATAAACTCTCTTTACTTTTTCTGTTCTTGGGAATCCTGAGTGGGAGATATATACCACTGAATTTTATTACAATATCCAAATTTATCTTCAAGCATCATTGGTTGAATTTGCCAATGAAGCCAATAAAGAATTTGAAGTGACCATTTAACTGTGAATGTGTTAACCATACAGTATAATTTTGTAAACTGCTTTTTCTTGGTGAAGTTTATGGTTTTGTTTGTAAAGCAAACCCATGCTAAGAGACACTCAAATAGAATGTAATTCCACTTTATCCATTTTTGTGGTTAGCTACTTGTAAAGAATTAGTTCAACTCACCTAATTCAAATATGGAAAACCGTAATTAGTTATTCTAAAATCTTTCCATCTCACCCTTTGTTTTACAGTCTGATGCCATATTATTGTCTGAATCTAATTTAGAAATACTCGTTGTTAACACACATAACGATAATGCCTTATTGGATGATCAAATTTTAGCCAACAACCTGTGTTAAACTCCTGAATGCAGTAATTGTCTTGTAATGGCAGACCAAGTACTTGTCCTTTCCATTAATGTCATCACTGGGCATCAGCTATGTGGAAATATGTATTCATATTGGATGCGGGAACAAATAATATCTCTAGCCTGAAATTATTCATAGCTTCAATTCTTTACTATTGGACTGCCATTTTACTGGTTTGAGTCATTACAATTTTACCATGTCACCGAAACCTGTTTGTAGGGCATCCATACCACACTGATGGATTGACATGCTTATCAATAACCTCTGATTCTACTATTGCAATCACGGGCTCAAAGGATGGCTCTGTTCACTTGGTGAACATAACAGTAGGACGGGTAAATTTATTTCATTCCCTTATGTTAATCCATGTGAGCATATTTTTTGTCAACTTTAGAGTTTTTGATACTTCACAAACTTAAGCGCATGGGCTTGTTATAATTGTTTCTTCTGATTTCTAATATACTTTGATTGTGATTTGTCTTTATTGCTAGAGCTAATATACAATTCAATTATGGTGTGAATGATATTCCTTTTTCTTAGGTATATTATCACACCTATCTTTTCTTAAGTTTGGGGTAAATAGTACTGCTTTCCATTGTTTTAGTCAAAAGAGATTTAGGCTTGGTTTGGCAGGGGAAGGAGAAAGTAAAGGATCATAAGATTGCACGTGCTTAACTTGTACACATTTTTTTGTGTTACTTCCCCTTCTCCCTTCTAATTTCCATTAGAGTAAACCAGGCCTTGGCGACGAAGCTACTTGCTTGTTTGAGCTAGGCTACAAATGGTCTGGATCATGTCATTCACCAACCAGAATCTTCTTAAGTTTTCTGTGATGCAATGCTGGCATCAGATTAGCAGTGTCAGTGCTTGTTTTTCAACGTTCTAAACTCCATTTTATTTCTACAAATCCCTTTTGACTTTGGTATGGCCTTGATGCTGTCAATAATTAGACTACAGGGCTACTATCTCTGACAAACAGGAATTTCATTTTTTTTTTTTTTTTGGGTTGGGTAGCCCCCATTTCTCCTGTTTTTGAGTAGCTAGTAGTAGTTGAGAAAGTTTAAAGTGAATAGACAACTATCATGTTCTTTTAACCGAAAACATATTTTTAGTTTACCTTCTGTAATTCTCAAGAATTTTGAATTTAGTGATTTTCACTTGAACATTTGTGAATATTAACTTTGGATATACTGACTGGTTTCAATTTTCTCTTCTCTAGGTAATCAGCTCATTAAGTTCTCACACGGCCTCTGTGGAGTGCATTGGGCTTAAACCAAAGTATGCTCGTTTCCTCCCAGTTGAATTTTTAAATGCATATCCATATACTCAAGAATACACTAGAAAACATCCCGCAACCTTGTGATGACAATTTCAACCTGAACCAATGATGCACCTTGAGCCAGAGTGTACCTACTTTACTATTTGTATGGGATCCTAGGTGGGTTCAAGCCAATACAGTTCTAGGCAGTGTAGGGACAGTGATACGGATTCTTTGCTCAAACTTGCCTCTTTGTAACCTTGCTTATTTTACGGTACAGCAACAAACAAATGATTAGTGTCGGCTTTTGATTTCATCTTAGCTTTCATTTAATACAGCATTCTATATTTTTCCGCTAATTTGTTTAAGTGAGGATGAGATGGGATAAAACACATATAGGTCATGATGCAAGCAACAATTAGTTTTGATTTTTGAACATTGGACTCATTGTTCTTAGTGCAATTAGAGTTGGTTTTCATGTTCACTGTGTAAAGGATGGGGCAGGGGTTGGTGTTTAGCTGTGCCTGTACATCTTAGCAAATTTTCCTAACAATCTCACCCATGTCTTGACTCTGAAAAAGCTTTGTGCGGATGCAATTTTGTTCATATTTGGTTTTGCTAGACAATCATTCTCAGTTAGAAAAGTTTCTGCGCTTTACGATAATTTATTGAGAAACAAAAGTAACAAATAGGTGGCAATTGGTATTTTGGACTCTTTGATCAGTTACAAGTTCTAAAGGCAAACCCATCTTCTGTGCACACGCACCTTGATAGTTCCATGTTGTGGTTATGTGGCTCAAATGCTACCATCTTCTCTCCTTGCAGTGCACTTTGGGCGACAACAGGTGGGATGGATCAGAAGCTCATTATATGGGATCTGCAAAGCTCTTCAGTGCGATGCACATGTGATCACGAGGTCAAAACTCCGTTAATGCACACCTCTGTACCTTGCTTTTCTTTAGCATTCAACTCATTTGATTGTTCTTCACTGGACAGGAAGGAGTGACGAGCCTCACATGGTTGGGCACATCTCAGTATGTTGCATCTGGTTGTGTCGATGGAAAGGTGCGAATCTGGGACAGTCTTTCAGGTGGCTGTGCCAGAACCTTCAGTGGCCACGCAGATACCATCCAATCTCTTGCTATTTCTGCCGACGGGAACTCCCTCGTCTCGGTTTCAGACGATGGCACAGCCCGCGTTTTCTCAATCTCAGAGTTCAAATAGAAGTTTTCAATATATGGCTCGTGCTTTCCATAGTGTAAAATATTTGAATGCAAGCTTTTTAAAGGTACTGATGATACAACAACATAATGTTGGAGCTGAATTCGATCGACCTTATTTATAGCTCGAGTGTCCATGGTTGTAGAGCAAACAAGGAGGGGAGTATCAAAAGATTGTTTCGCATTATATGAAATTTCATTCAATATGTATGCCTTCCAATGTGCAATTATCATATATTTATTTGAACTACTACTTGTTGGATTGATGGACAAATCTCATTTATTATCTTAATCTCTCACTTGGTGGGGTGCTTTCTCTCTATAAAAGATTTGATATCGTGCACATTCATTCGGTTCACTCTTAGACGATCATCACATGTTTGGATATCCAGAGCTCCTCTCAAATATCTCGAAATGTGAAAGGTGTTTCAGGAGTGTACATTGGCCGAATGTGCAATTATATATATATATATATATATATATATATATATATGATTAAATTATACATGACCTCTTGGTAAATTCTAAGATAGTAAACATTGTGCGGCGATAAACACATTTTGGGTTTTTTCATACATTGAGGATTCGAATATCAGGGAGTGCACAAAATTCACCTCTCGTATTCAAACTTGTAGGACCATTGGGCTACTGTGTGAACTGCTACTTGTGCTTTAAATTTATCTGATTGTAACAAAAGATAAATACACTTGCTCCCAGTGTCCCCGTTAACCCGTCACAAGATCAACACGGAAGAGACTTTAAATTTATCTGATGACACATAAGGAGGAAGATTCCTCACCTTCAGAATCATTTGGGCCCAAAGCTCGGATATTTGAAATTTAGTAAACATTTAATAGATAAGTCATTAGGGTACCAAAATGTACTAGTGGATTAAAATATACAAAATTCTAAGGTAGAAAACATTGTGCAACGGTGAGTACAATTTGGAATTTTTCATACGTGGAGGATTCAAATCTCAAGGAGTACAAGGAATTCATTTATCGTGTTCAAACTTTTAGGACCACTGGGTTATTACTTTTGGATTTATCCGATAGCACGTGAGGGGTAAAGCCTCTCACCTTCTAAATCAGTTGGGCCCAAACCTTTGGGCCTAAATCTTGGATATTTGAATTATATAAAAAAATATTAAATGTTAAATCAGGACGGTCTCAATAACTCTCTAGGCCCTAAAAATAAATTTAAGAAGCTTAGTATTTTTTTTTAAATTAAAAATATTATTAGAAATATTTAAATTAGGTCACAATAATTTTATCTTTATGAAACCTCACTTCTTTATGAGTAAAATTTAAAAAAAAAAAAATTATTTCAGATTAAACTTTTAAATATAATTTATTATAAATATAATTTATTATAAATATATATTTATCTAATAATTTTTTAAAATTAAATAAAATAAGTTAAATTTTGTCAATAAAATATTAAAAATTATAATTAATTTAACAGTAATAAATTATTATAATACTATTAATATATATTATAATTGCTATTTTTTAAAAAAAATATCGATCAATTTTAACAAAAAAAAAAAAATCTTGATGCAATGGTAAAATTATTGTTAGTGACCTAGAGGTAATAAATTTAAGTAGCGGATATAGTTACTTAATTTTGGTTAGTCAATTAAACTTTCATCAATAAAAAATTATCAACTAAATCTAACATTAATAGTAAAAAAAATTAAAATTATCAATCAAATTTAACTTTGACAGTAAAAAATAGTAAAAACTAAAAAAAAAAAAAATTACTAGTCATACGTAAAAACTTAAAAATTATTAACTAAATTTAATTTGGCTAATAAAAATTTAAATTTACTAATGAAAATAAATATGGACTAAAATTTCTTTTAACCATAATTTTAAATATTTAATATCTAAACTCATATATTTATAAATTAATATTCATATTTAATTATTATTTATATATATAATTTAGTGGCCCCCAATATAATAGGGGCCCGAGGCATAGGCCTTAATGGCCTATGCCTTAAGCTGATCTTGTATTAAATGGATAAGAGCAATATTTTAAAATTCGTTAGGCGATAGTCGGGTGCCAGACCAGCGCCTAGACCGCTTAGGTGGGGTCTAGGCGTCGCTAGATGGATTCCTTGGTATCAACAAAATTTACCTAATAAATCATATATTAAAAATATCATTGAACACAAACTCAATATCATCGAACACAAACTCAACATCAAATTTAGTTTACTTCTTCTTCTCCATAATTTTCAACAACTTATTCTTCATCGGACACAAACTCAATATCATCATTCTGATACTTTTCTTTTTCTTTTTTGGATACAAAATCATACTTGTGAAATTCTCTCACTCTAGAGCTTCTTTGGAGTTATAGATTATCATGTACTCCACTTGCTTCATCACCATTTGCCATGTGAGCCCAGATCAACTTCATTATCTTCTCCGCCATCCACCATCTGACTTTGTGCATTTGAAGTATCTTTTGCAAGGACATTGACATTCCTTTCTTTGTCTTTTTTTTTTGTTTGTTCAACAATTTAATATTAAATTAGATAAATACTAGATTATTCAACTTGTTGACATACAATATTTTTTTTTTGTATAAATTAAAAAGAGAGAGAGTAAATATTATAGTTAGTACATGAATATAAAACTTTAAAAAATAATACTTTACTTTAATTAAAGACTTAAAGTTTACTCCTCTGAATGCACTTTAATTTCTTTCACACCCAGATGAAATTGTAATTAATGAAAGTATCTTCAATGTCACTCTTAGTAAGTTGGGTGTGTGAGCACCGTATGTACTCTACAATACATATGGATTATATATACCATTATTTTTTTCACATGCTTTTGCTGCCAATATTTTTCCAAATAACCTATTCTTGTCTTTATATTTTGTAAATTCCTTGTTAATAATTATATTCTATAAATCTAACTGATTGACATGCAAAATTTCATACATTCAAAAATCCCCGTCACGACCTCCTCATAAAGTGTAATAGAACTATCTTCATAGTAAAAATAGGGATTCAACAAAAATACAATGGTATGCAATGATGTATCAAGTCTATCATTCATTTTTGACTCAATAATCACTATGATACACTAATAGTTTGATTCCACACTATTCAGAGCCACCTTGATATCTTTTTTAGCTTGAAGAAACTCCCCATATAGAAACCCCATTGATGACTTTCTGTCTCCATCAACCAATCGAAGAACTCTTATCAAAGGAGCAAATATTTTTAAACAAAGTGTTACACCATTCCAAAACTCATGCTCATCAATAGAGTAAGCTAATTTTCTTTTGTTTGTTTTTTACTATTTACATTTCTCCCAAATATCACTTGTAAATATGACCCTTAAACTAGATTTTTTTTAATCAAGCTTTGCAATATGAGGAAATTTGATGCAAACCTGGTAACTCCTGGGCGGACTTTATTTCTCTTCATTATGAAACTTCTCATCAATGACAAAGTCTTATGGTGAGCATAAATGAAAATGGTAAAAGACTTGTGATCCGGTGGTAAGAACCTGGGACCCCATAACGAGGGGTCAACGCCACGTGGAGGTCAAAGGGCCAGGTGGTCCGTCGAAGAAGGGTGAGCCGACCGGACTCATGAGAAAGGGGCAGACCGATCGGTCTGCCAGTTAACATCTGATAGTAAAAGGCACCCTGACAGGGATCGGGGTTCCGACGCTCAATGGAACAGTACATAATGACCGAGCGGAAGGGCGCGCCGCCCGGCCGGCGCAGGGAATTAGGGCCGTCCGGACGGCGCTCTTCGTTTAGCCGGCCGGACGGACGTCCTGGCCGGCGGTGAGTAAATAGGGACAGGAACATCTGCTGACAGCCGTCAAGTTCTAGAGCTAGGCCATACTCCTAGTCTGACGATCAGGTGTTCTCTTGTCCCATCGAAGACATGCTTGGACTGTAGCAGTATGGTGTCAGGTAAGCTCTCTGACAGGTGCATACCGAGGAATGGGCTGCGGACACGTATGCGCCTCGGTGGACGTGCATTAGTTCTTTCACCGCTCTATATAAAGAGCCTTTTACTTCGTCGGAGGTACGCGTGAAACATCTCTGGAGCCACTCTTTTCCACTGTTTGCTTGCCTGACTTGAGCGTCGGAGGGTCGCTGCCGGGAACCCTTCCCGGCCGACTTTTGTGCAAGTTCGCCGGAGATTCGTGTGACCAGACGGAGGCCTACGCCATCGACTAGGAGCGCACCACGTGCCCAGAGTCCTTTGGTTCGGAGATTCGGACAGGATCAATTTGGCGCCGTCTGTGGGAACGCTCCTGTATCCGAGCGGAAACAATGGACGAAGTTGGACGACAACACATGGTGACGCTTTCGAACGAGGAACTCGACGCTCTGATCGAGATAAGGGCCGCCAAGCCCGTGGAGCAAAAACAGAAAGCCACAGCCGAGCGGCCGGAGCAGCAAGCAACATCAGCGTCTGGTGGTCGAGCGGAAGCACCACCGGCCACCGTGGCATTTCATCGAGCCCTATTCCGCACCCCTGAAGCCGTACCAGCTCATAGAGATAGGGGATCTTCTTCGGATGAAATGCCTAGACGAGATGACTGAAAGGGGAAAGCCCCCCGAGCGGACGCATCACCCGAGAGAATTAATCGCCAATTTTCAGAGACTATTCTGCGAGATCCTCTGCCGAAGCATTATGTGCCTCCGACGATCGGCGAGTATAATGGGACAACTGACCCAGATGATCATCTGGGTAAGTTCGATAACACAGCTACTCTCCATCAATACACAGATGGAGTAAAGTGCCGAGTTTTTCTCACCACTCTCTCGGGATTGGCTCAACGGTGGTTTCGGAGGTTGCCGGACGGATCCATCACAAGCTTCAAGGACTTCCGAACGGCCTTCCTCCACCATTTTGCAAGCAGCCGACGCTACCAGAAAATGAGTGTGAGCCTGTTCGCCGTCAAGCAAGAAGCCCGTGAATCGCTTCGAGCTTACATCCAGCGGTTCAACCAAGTGGCGATGGACATTCCAACGGCCACCTCGGAAACCATGATGAATGCCTTCACACAAGGCCTAGTGGATGGGGATTTCTTCCGATCTCTCATCCGAAAGCCGCCCCGAGACTATGATCACATGCTACACCGGGCGAGCGAATACATCAACGTGGAAGAAGCACAAGCGGCTAGGAAAAAAGAAACTCCAACCTAGCGGGCTCCTCCTGCCGAGCGGAAACAGCACGCCGCTCATCAGCCGCCTAGAGGACTAAGGGCCGAAGCAATCCGATCCCCCCACGCCAGGTCCCATGTGCAAGAGGTAGCCGCCGCCCGGCCCAAGCCAAAGAAGAGATGGACCCCGATGTTCTGCTCCTTCCACCGGACGGATACGCACAACACAAGGGATTGTTGAAGTCTTCCCTTCGTGGCTCATCCTGTGCCCCGGAATGCCGGACGACGGTCCCCCTCAGTCGACAGGCGACAAAGAACTCATGAAGCCGATCGGACGCGAGATGATAGGCCATAGCAACAGATTCCCGATCGGCATCGTTCTCCAAGGCAGGAGAATCGCCGAGCGTCCAGAGAACGGTCTCGACCGTCCGCTCGGGAAGAGGAAAATAGAAGCAATACTTCCCGAGGCGAGATCAACGTTATTGCTGGCGGGCCGACCGGAGGAGACTCCAACCGAGCAAGAAAGGCGAGCGTCCGGCAGCTCCAGATTCATGCGGTTGGCTGTAGCCGAGAACGAGCGGAAGGACCCGAAATTAGTTTCGGGCCCGGGGACTTGGAAGGAGTTGAAGTACCCCACGACGATGCTCTGCTCATCAAAGCGGTAATCGTCAATTACACTATTCACCGCGTATTTGTGGACACAGGGAGCTCAGTCAACGTCATATTCAAGAAGGCGTTCGATCAGTTGCAAATTGATAGAGCCGAACTGTTACCCATGACAACTCCGCTATACGGGTTTACGGGTAACGAAGTTCAACCGGTCGGACAGATCCGGCTGGCTACCTCGCTGGGGGAAGAGCCTCTCAGGAGGACAAGGACAATAAACTTCGTGGTGGTCGACTCTCCCTCGTCCTACAACGTCATTTTAGGACGACCGGCGCTTAGCGAATTCCGAGCGGTCGTCTCAACCTTCCATCAGAAGATCAAGTTCCCCGTGGAGGACAAAGTGGGAGAAGTACGGGGAGATCAGCTAGCAGCCCAGCGATGCTACATCGAGATGGTTCGATCAGAAGCCAATTCCGCTCGGAAGGCGCCCCGGATCGAGGTAAACGCCATCACCGAAAAGCCACCCTCTCTAATTTATGAAGAAAAAGAGGAAGTGCAGATTCACTCAACCCGATCGGAGGCCACGACTTTTATTGCATCCGATCTGGAGGAGAAGCAGAAAGAGGAGCTGATCCAATGCCTCCGAAGAAATCATGATGTCTTCGTCTGGTAGACGCATGAGCTGCCTGGAATTTTGCCTAGCATAGCGCAGCATGAGCTACATGTCCGACCGGACGCACGGCCAGTGAAGCAAAGAAAAAGGGACTTCAGCGCCGAGCAGAATTCCATCATCCGAGCGGAGGTGGAAAAACTTCTGGAGGCCGGCCTTATACGCGAGGTGCAGTTCCCAAGCTGGTAGCCAGGCAACAAGTGGAGAGTGTGAATAGATTTTCGGGATCTCAACAAAGCTTGCCCGAAAGATTTTTATCCTCTGCCCCGGATAGATCAGCTGGTGGACTCTACGGCCGACTGCGAGTTAATCTGCATGCTCGACGCCTACCAGGGCTATCACCAAGTGCCGCTCGCCCGTGAAGATCAAGAAAAAGTCAGTTTCGTGACGGCCGACGACACTTATTGCTATAATGTGATGCCGTTCGGACTGAAGAATGCGGGGGCCACATATCAGCGCTTGATGAATAAAGTATTCAGAGAGCAGATCGGGCGGAATCTAGAAGTTTATGTGGACGACATTCTCATTAAGTCCATCCGAGCGGCCGATCTCTTCAAGGACATGGAAGAAACCTTCCGAACGCTACGCAAATATGGAGTCAAGCTTAATCCCCAGAAGTGCCTGTTCGGAGCAAAAGGAGGGCGTTTCTTGGGGTACATAGTGACTGAGCGGGGCATCGAAGCAAATCCCAGCAAGGTGAAAGCTCTGCAAGATATGCCGCCTCCAAGAAATACAAGGGCAGTGCAGCGTTTGACCGGTCGGATAACCGCTCTATCCAGATTCATCTCCAAAACCGCCGACCGGAGCCTTCCTTTTTTCAAGATCTTACGCAAGGCTACAAAATTTCACTGGGATGAAGAATGCGACCGGGCGTTCGAAGATTTAAAGGCATATCTGAATTCGCTCCCGGTATTAGCCAAGCCGACTATTGGTGAGCCACTTTGTATTTATCTATCCTCGACCGAATCGGCTAGTGAGGGCGAGCGGAGAAGAGCCCGTGTATTTCCTTAGTCATATTTTAAAAGATGCTGAATCTCGCTACACTGGGCTCGAAAAGCTAGCCTTCGCTCTGGTCCTCGCCGCTCGGCGCCTTCGTCCATATTTCCTGGCGCATACCATCATTGTCAAAACCAATAGTCCGCTCGGACGTGTTCTACTAAATCCAGAGGCATCCGGACGGCTCATCAAATGGACGACGGAGCTAAGTGAATTCGACATCCAATACCATCCCCGCTCGGCGATCAAAGCGCAATCCTTGGCCGATTTTGTGAGTGAGGTGCAAAGGCCGGAGCCGGAAGCTATGTGGAGAATATATGTGGATGGGTCGTCCACTCGGCTCGGAAGCGGGATTGGAATATTGCTGCTCTCCCCACAAGAAGAAAAGATGCACTATCCGTCCGGCTGGATTATAAAGCTACCAACAATGAGGCGGAGTATGAGGCCCTCATAGCCGGCTTGCAGGCAGCACGGCATGTAGGAGCAGGTCGGGTAACGCTTCATTCAGATTCGCAGTTGGCCGCTCAGCAGCTCGCTGGTACCTTCGAAATCAATAGTGTTCGGCTCAAACTCTACGCTGAAGCCTTCGAGAAGCTCAAAGCCGATTTTAGAGAAGTTATTGTTCAGAAGATACCCAGAGCGGAAAATCAAGCGGCCGATGAGTTAGCCAAGCTCGCGAGCTCAATAACGCCAATCGCCATTCAGCAGCCAATTGAAAAAGTACTATTGGTGGCCCACGTCGACCGGATGGATGGACTCGCGTTTCCAAGCGACTGGAGGACGCCCATCATAGAGTTCCTCCGCTCGGGCGTCACACCATCCAATGAGTATGAGGCCCAGTTGTTAAGGAGGAGAGCCGGTCGGTTCACACTCATCGGCGATCAGCTTTACAAGAAGGCTTTCTCTCGCCCGCTGTTGAAATGCGTGAGCTCGGAAGACTCGGCTTACATCCTCCAAGAGGTACATCAAGGATTGTGCGGAGGACATCCGGGCGGACGATCACTAGCTAAGAAGATCCTGCTAGCCGGATACTTTTGGCCGACCTTACAAGCAGACGCCGCTCGGACCGTGTCGACGTGCCTTTCATGCCAGAAGTACCATAACTTCAACCACCGACCGGCAGAGGAAATGAAGGCATCAACAGTTTCATGTCCGTTCGATCAATGGGGAATGGATATTGTTGGTCCATTTCCAATGGCGACCGAGCAGCGAAATTTTTTGCTAGTGGCGGTTGATTATTTTTCCAAGTGGGTGGAGGCCGAGCCGCTAGCCAAGATCACCGAACAGATGGTTAAAAAATTTATCTGGCAACACATCATCTGTCGGTTCGGCATCCCTCGCCGATTGGTTTCCGACAATGGGCGGCAATTCACAGGGAAGATGCTCGAGGATTGGTACAAAAGCTACGGCATCGAGCAACACTTCACGTCCGTGGCTTATCCCCAAAGCAACGGTCAAGCCGAAGTAGCCAATCGGGAAATTCTTCGTATTCTGCGCGCTCGGCTCGACCATTTGGGAGGAAGTTGGCCGGATGAAGTGCCGGGCGTCTTATGGGCCATCCGAACGACTCCGAAGGAAGGGACGGGCGTCACACCGTTCCATTTGGTGTATGGCGGCGAGGTGGTTATTCCGGTTGAAGTTGGCGTTGAGTCCGCCCGGATCCAGAGCTATGATGATGGCAACGCCGAACGGAGGAACATGGAGCTGAATTTGGTCGACGAGGAGCGAGCCAAGGCATCCGTTCGGCTGATGGCGTACCGGCAGCGGATGAAGCAAAACTACAACCGCCGCGTAATCCCTAGATCATTCCAGGTCGGCGATCTTGTTTGGAAGAAAGTCAAGCCGGTCGGCGATGTCGGCAAGTTAGAAGCTCCTTGGGCAGGCCCCTTCAAGGTTATTGAAAAGCTCCGCTCGGGAGCCTATTATTTGGAGGATGAAGACGGGCGGCAGTTGGATCGACCGTGGAGTGCGAATCATCTCCAGCCTTATCGAGCGGGGTGAAAGGTGAACGAATGTAAATCATTTTTGTATATGTTAGTCGCCCATGT
The DNA here is from genome assembly GCF_018446385.1 of Zingiber officinale. NCBI lineage: Eukaryota > Viridiplantae > Streptophyta > Magnoliopsida > Zingiberales > Zingiberaceae > Zingiber > Zingiber officinale. The sequence goes on from NC_056003.1 coordinate 26,557,693, forward strand.
CCTTGTAATGCAGGAAGCAAAATTAATGCAAAGGATGGCCAATGGATCCGCCGATCGGCAGCGTCAAAATTAGCCTTGAAGGCCGTCGAGCTCCGACGTTAAATATCGAGAGACGAGCCGGCGTCTATAAACGTCCGAGCGGAAGACCGTCGAGCTCCGACGTTAAATATCGAGAGACGAGCCGGCGTCTATAAACGTCCGAGCGGAAGACCGTCGAGCTCCGACGTTAAATATCGAGGCGTCTATAAACGTCCGAGCGGAAGGCGGTCAAGCTCCGACGTTAAATATCGAGAGACGAGCCGGCGTCTATAAACGTCCGAGCGGAAGACCGTCGAGCTCCGACGTTAAATATCGAGAGACGAGCCGGCGTCTATAAACGTCCGAGCGGAAGGCCGTCGAGCTCCGACGTTAAATATCGAGAGACGAGCCGGCGTCTATAAACGTCCGAGCGGAAGACCGTTGTCACGCCCCAGAGGAGTCCCTGTCCGAGAAAATTTCGACAGCATCTCCCCTGTACGGTGGACAATCTGAAACTTTTCTACATCTCACAAATACCTCAGCCACAGGCGGCTGGAATAATAACAACAAAATAAAACATCACCACGCAGTTATATATAATCAAACAAAGTAGTAATACTCTGACTCAAAAACCACCCTACTCAACTACACTCGTAAAGCTCAAAACCGACGAACTCACCTCTTCTGCCGTCCAGGCAGGCATGTAGTAGAGTAAATCCAAATCATACCAAAAGTCCATCCAACGGAAAGATTCCATACAATATCCATATGTAAAGTCCAAAACAAAACTAAAACAAAGTCTGATAGCGAAAAGCTAAAATAAAACAACAACTCAAAAACCAGCAGAGGAGTAGCACTACGTGCTGTGGGGACCAGCGACTGGAACTCCCTCCTGACAGTATCAACCTGAAAATAACAACAATGGAGGCGGGGTGAGTCCAACACTCAGCAGGTACAGTTGATATGCAAAGTAAAGAAACAACACCTAGCACTAATCATGCGTACAGTCTCCTGATAAGAAAGATAAGAATCCAAGTAAGCAGGAGAATCTTGTACTAACCAGTCCCGAGTATAAGGTCAAGCGGTCAGGGATAAGGAAATCAGATGCATGTCAAACATAGGTATCCAAACAATATGCAACATATAAATGCAGCAAACACAAACACAAGCAATAAATGCATCATGCATATGATGCCAATGATGCGTCCTGGTCACCCCTGACGCCAGTCGATCATCTCACACAATAGTGAGGCCGAGTGGGTAGGGCTGTGACAACCGTGCACTCTGTCGTCACTACTCCTGATGAGTGACCGAGTGGACGGGATGCTGTCGGAGTATACCTATCCTCCTACCCCAAATCATAAATGGGGGAGCGCAATGCTCTCAACTCCCGGTACACGATGACGGGGAGGAATCCCTGCCGGATAACACGTTGTGTCACACTACCCATGAGCGGACCAACGATGCCTTACAGAGTCCCTGCTGCAACACACTTTGCCTGAATCGACCACTAACCCATGAGTGGTGGTGTGTGCAGATCCATGTAACTGGCGATGTGCTCAACAATAATGGAGCGGACTATCGCACAGCATGCAATCATGCAAATGATGCATGACAATAACCATATAAACATCCTGACCTAATCCATATATATAGAAAAGTACACCCTAGGTCAAAGAATCATATCGAATCAAAGGTACACAGAAGGTATAAAAACCTAGGTCCTGAACATGGTGAAGCATGGTATATCACTACCCCCTATAAGCATGTATAAACAAATAAAGTATACATGGGATGCAAATCAAGCAATCAATCAATCATGTATCAGATAATGGGTAGTGACTAACCGAAAGAAATAAAGGACATAATTAATGCAACTTGTTAAATTCACTACTATGCATATCAAATGACATAAGTCAAAAGTACCCGCCTCCGATAAGAAAAGTCCAAATCTGACTCCGAGATACCCGTCTCGCGTTAAAGTCCTGTGTCACCAATATATATATTTTTTTATTTAGCTACAACTCATATAAATAGCCAAATAAAAATCTCTAACACTAAATTAGGGCAAAACCCTAATCATATAGCATTAATCCTACCAAAAATTAAATCCAACGATTACTTAGGGTTAATTGCTTTAACCCTAATCATACCATTAATTTAATTCCAAACCTAATCCATTTCACCTTCCAAATTAGAACTTGCTACTAACCTAGTCAACCTGAACTCAATAAAAAAAATTTGAGTCCAATCTCATTCCTAACCTTTCCTTCAAATCAGTACACACTACAACATAAGAAACAATTGCACTACACCTTACCTTGAACTCACAGCCCTGTTGATTGCTGGAACAGGAGTGCTACTAGTTGGAATTTCTACCGTAATCAAGAAAACCACAGCAAGTCCTCCATGTTCCCCTTACCTCCTCTTCTTCAACAGCTAACCGTGATCCAAATTAGATGTAGCTAATAATGTAACCTTTCTGTTGGAAATCCTTCACCAAACGACGCCAAATGATAGCAAGCAAGAGGATCACTGATCAGATAAAAAAATAGAGACCAAGAACTCAAATCCACAGCTCGATAAATCACCTACCTTAAGGATCACTGTTAGGGAACAGTGGCGCAAGGGAAGGGCTCGGGAAGGAAGAACGCAGGAACCAGTCGGCTGTAGGGCACCGACGATGTCGGCTTCAGTAGTGTCGAGTAGAGATGCGGGCTCGACACTGCTTGGTTTGCTCTTGTGGTGGTCGGAGGTGGGTATGAACCGAATCACCGGTGCTAGGGAAAAGGAGTCTTGGTCGACAGCGTCGGCTCGAGCTCTAGGGCAGAGGATGGGTCGCCAGCACTGCTCGGCGGCGGCTGTGGGATCTATGCGGCAAAGGGTGACGGGCAGTGGCGAGGGGAAACCACCGCGGCGCGTGCGATTAGGCACAGAGGAGAAGGCGTCGGCTTCTCCCTTGGTCCGGGGCTTATGCACGCGTGGGAGAAGAGGGAACCGCCGAGTGGCCGGCGGTTAGGGCAAAGTGGATCGGCAGAGGAGTGTCGGGGAAGAGAGGAGATCGCGTGAGGGCTCGGGGGAAAACGAAAAAGAAAACAAATAAAGGAAATAAAAGGAAAAAGGAAATGTAATTATAAACATTTCCTCGCTTAAACGGGGTAACCTAAACAGGCTTTTCTGGACCCCATCTTTATCCCAGTTAACTCGTTCGTACGAGCTCCGAAAAATTCCCGAAAAATATCAAAAAATTCCGAAAAATTCCCTTATTAATATTCGCCTATTTTTGGTATTTTACAACCGTCGAGCTCCGACGTTAAATATCGAGAGACGAGCCGGCGTCTATAAACGTCCGAGCGGAAGGCCGTCGAGCTCCGACGTTAAATATCGAGAGACGAGCCGGCGTCTATAAACGTCCGAGCGAAAGGCCGTCGAGCTCCGACGTTAAATATCGAGAGACGAGCCGGCGTCTATAAACGTCCGAGCGGAAGACCGTCGAGCTCCGACGTTAAATATCGAGAGACGAGCCGCGTCACCCTCCGAGCGGAAGACCGTCGAGCTCGGACGTTAAATATCGAGGGACGAGCTGGCGTCCCTCAGGGCCGTCGAGCTCAACGTTAAATATCGAGAGGAGCCGGCGTCTATAAGCGTCCGAGCGGAAGACCGTCGAGCTCCGATGTTAAATATCGAGAGACGAGCCGGCGTCTAGCGAGCGGAAGACCGTCGAGCTCCGACGTTAAATATCGAGAGACGAGCCGGCGTCTATAAACGTCCGAGCGGAAGACCGTCGAGCTCCGACGTTAAATATCGAGAGACAAGCCGGCGTCTATAAACGTCCGAGCGGAAGACCGTCGAGCTCCGACGTTAAATATCGAGAGACGAGCCGGCGTCTATAAACGTCCGAGCGGAAGACCGTCGAGCTCGGACGTTAAATATCGAGAGACGAGCCGGCGTCTATAAACGTCCGAGCGGAAGACCGTCGAGCTCCGACGTTAAATATCGAGAGACGAGCCGGCGTCTATAAACGTCCGAGCGGAAGACCGTCGAGCTCCGACGTTAAATATCGAGAGACGAGCCGGCGTCTATAAACGTGCGAGCGGAAGACCGTCGAGCTCCGGCGTTAAATATCGAGAGACGAGCCAACGTCTATAAACATCCGAGCGGATAGCCATCCACATGATACAATCAACGATAGCCTGGTCGTTAAGATCAACATACGGCTGAGCGGCTCGCTTATAAAAAATATACGGAAAACCCCTATGGGGTAAGGCACAAAGCAAAAGTGGGTCAGTAGAAGTTATAGATATTCGCATGTAAACGCCGAGCGGCTTCGTTAGAACGTCGAGCGGCTGCTCAGTCGCATGATAAAGGACATTAAAGATGATCGAATTGAGTCTGCCAGAAGCATGGTGCCGAGCGGAGTGGATATAAAGAACACTAAATATGACGAGGGAAAAATTTCTTGCCAAAACAAAAGTTGAAGGAACAGAAAAGATTATCTATTATGCACTAGGTGAGCCAAAAAAGTTACTACAAAGATAAGTTGGGCCGAACGGCCGGAATACAAAAAAGTTCATAAAAAGAAAAAACGCTTATCACGCGTCAAAGTCAAAAAGAGCATCAGGGATGGCGCCCATCACGGTCGCGAGCTCCTCGGGAGGGATGGTCAGCTCGGCGGGCAGGTGGCCTTTGGCCTTCAAGTGATCCACAGCCGCTTTGATCGCTTCTTCGAAAGTGAGGGATATCTTGTCGGTAAACTTCTCTCCGAAATCTTCCGAGCGGAGATACGCCTTCCTCACTTCGTCAGAACGAGCCGACTCCCCCACTTGATATTCTTTGAGCGCGGCGTGGGCAGCGTCGCTGGCGGCTTGGAGATCCTTCAAGTCTCCATCAAACCTTTGGAGATCGGCCGAGCGGCTCTCCTTCTCGGTGGTCAGCAGAGCATCCAGGTCCTTGATGCGTTGCTCCAGCCCCCTGATCTCCACCTTCATTCGGTCCATATCATCGATGGCCTGGCGCTTCCGGGTGGTCGCCGTCTTGATCTCCTTATCTCGTTGCTTGATCATCGCTTCAAGCCGAACAACCTTGCTCGCCAGATCGGAAGCCCGTTTCCGTTCGGCTTCCAGTAATTTTTTGGCCTTCTCCAGAGCGGCCGTCGACTGTCGGCTGTCTCCCGCGGCCTTGAGTTTTTTCAACTCATCCTCCAGCTCGGCCAACCGATTGCTAACGGCAATCTGCTCCACCCAGTTCTACGAGCAAAAGTGAACAGGTTAAAAACTTAATTCAAATACACGAACAAAGAAAAAGAGCATACCCCGGTGGCCTGTTGAAGGTTGCTGTCGTCGAGCTGCCCGGGAGTCATCGCTTTTATTCGGCGCCGAGCGTCCTCCCAAGCTTTTGCAAGAGGGCCCGTCAAGGTGATCTGCTGCTCGGGGACCGCTGGCCGATCAGCAGCAGCCATGTATTCCTCTGAGGGGAGGCGCAGGACGGTTTTAATTAAATTTGAGCCGCTCGGCTCGCTCTGGGAAGCATCGGCCTTACCGAACGGCCCACCGGTGGACGAGGAAGGAAGCTCGCCCAAACGCCTGATACGGCGCAGAGTTCTTGAAGGGCTGGACGGCGGCACATCAGAGCTTTCCCTCGGAGAGCCATGTGGGGTCGGGGTGCTCTCTAGGGAAACCGTCCCGGACAACACCGGAGCATCCGCGCCCCGCTCGGACGGTGGCTCATCAAGTGGAGTTGAGGCAGATGCAGATTCCGGTCGTCGGCGCTTCCGAGTGAGTAGCGGAACATCATCGGCCGAACGTCCCTCCACCTCGGCTTGGGTAGAAGGTTCTGTGCCGCCCGCTGCCTCCTCGTGAGAGGTAGTAGCTGCTAAGGCTTCAGGGGCATCCTGTGTCCCCTCACCTAATTCGCCGGTCGAAGCGGCTGGATCAAGGCCCCGCTCGGCGACCTCCTTGTTCGTCACCGCCTCAATCTGAGCGGCTTTCAATTTGAGCTTCTCGGTCGCCTTAGCACGTCACATGACTTCAGCTGCGGAAGCAAGAAATAAATCAGTTAGAACAAAATAAATGGGAAGATAAGGGAACTTACTCATGCTGCAGGGCAGATCGGCGGGGGTAGAAGACAAGCCGAATATGTGCATGACTCCCGGGAGGAGTAGCTTGTCAATATGATAGCGCTGACCAACTAGCCGTTCGGCTGCATGAAGGTAGGCCGCGTCGCCTCTAAATTTGCCGAGCTCCGGTTGCGCCGGCATCGCCGTCTGCCACTTGGTACGAAAAGTTGGCCGCTTGGGAAAACGTATATAGAAAAAGTGCTCCTTCCAATGTTTGTTGGAGCTCGGCATGTTATTGAAGAGGACGAAACCTATCCTAGACTAGAAAATAAAGGTGCCCCACTCGGCTTGCTTGGGATAAAAAAAGTAGTGAAAAATCTTAGGGTCGAGGGGGATGTCGTTCAGTTTAAAGAGAACTATCACCCCGCTCACCAGCCTAATGGAGTTGGGAACTATCTGGCCGAGCGGGATGCGGAAGTAGTTGCAGGCTTGCAAGATAAACTTGTGAGGTGGGAAGCGTAGCCCGGCCAAAAATTGGTCTCGGAAAAAAAGAACTGTGCCGGACGGCGGTTCATGAGGCCCTAATTAGATTTTTAGTTAGATTATAGAGCTTATATTATCAATATAGGGTTTTACATTTTTATAATCTAGATTAAAGTCTTTTAAGGTATGGGGCATCTATATCAATTGAGCTACACATTTGTCCATTGCTATGTATTCGGCTTCAGTAGTAGATAAGGTAACACAATATTACTTTCTATTAAATCAGCTAACTAAAGAAGATCCTAGTAGTTGACAATCTCTATTGGTACTTTTTCTATCTAACTTATAGTTGACATAATCTAAATCAAAATAGCCAACCAATTCAAAATGTGATGTTCTTGTTGGGACTGAAAAGTAGCTAGAGGGGGGGGGGGGTGAATAGCTCGTCGCGTGCTCGTGGTCGGCGTTGCTTGTTTCTTCAAAGATGTGTAGCGGAAATATACAAGAAACAACACACACAACGCTAACAAGTAGATTTACTTGCTATCCACCTCTAAAGGAGGTGACTAGTCCAAGGATCCACACACTCACACACCCTCCACTATGAATAACACTCCTTTATGGTAACTACCAAAGGCGGAGAAGCCCTACAAGTTCACACTACAAGAAGAAAAGGAAAGGATACACAAATACAAGCACAAGCTTACAATAAGTATAGAAAACCCTAACCCTAGCTTTCTTCCTCAGCTGTAGAGCCGTCTCTTGACTTGGAAGACCTCCAAGAACCCTTAAGAACTGGTGATCTGAACTTTGTGGAGAAGCTCTGGAGTTCCTGTGAAGATCTGAGATGAATCGTATGAGCGCTATTGAAGGAAACGCTCGCCTGCAGCTAAATACGACGCCAACGGTCGGATCTCGATCGATTGGATTGCTCTCAATCGATCGGGGAGGCTTTGGATCGATCAACAGATCGATCCAGAGCGCCTCTGTGCTCTCTGGAATAGCCTGGATCGATCAGCTGATCGATCCAGGGCTTATCGCGCACAAACAGCAGCTCCCAATCGATCCACTGATCGATTAGGACCTCTGGATCGATCCACTGATCGATCCAAAGGTGTTCTGTTCGTGGGGACTCGCCCGATCGATCAGCTGATCGATTGGGCATGATCCAATAGATCGGCTGATCGATCCAGATCTGCTGGATCAATCCGCTAATCAATCCAGATCTGCTGGATCAATCCGCTGATCAATCCAGATCTTGGTTTATGCCCAAAAGCAAGTCCAAAGCCTCCTAAACCAATATTCAGTCACCCGTGACTTGTTGGTACATAAAACCTAGCATCCAGTCATCCTTGACCAGCTAGGACTCTCTTACCAAGTGTCTGGTCAATCCCTTTGACCCACTTGGACTTTTCTCCATCGTGCCAAGTATCTGGTCACTCCCTTGACCTACTTGGACTTTCACCAGATGTCTGGTCAACCTTGACCCATCTGGATTTCCCCGTGCCTGGCTTCACTCACCAGGACTTCCCTTCTGCCTAGCTTCACTCACTAGGACTTCTCTTCTGCCTGGCTTCACTCACCAGGTCTTTCACCTAGCTTCACTCACTAGGATTTTCTATCTGCCTAGCTTCACTCACTAGGTCTTTCACCTGGCTTCACTCACTAGGATTTTCTATCTGCCTAGCTTCACTCACTAGGACTTTCACCTAGCTTCACTCACTAGGATTTTCAGTCAAGTATCTAGTCAACCTTGACCTACTTGACTCTCCTTCACACAACCTGATCAGATCCTGATTAGAGGGGATTTGCTCCAAACAATCTCCCCAAATGAACAACTGCACCTGCACTCGTCCATATCATCGAAGTCTTGTATTGTCAAACATTGAAACCCAAACCAAGACTCAAACTTGGTCAACCAGGTCAACCTTGACCTGAGGGATATTGCACCAACAGTTCTTGGATACCATATTCTTACATTAATGGTACCTTTTAGATATTTAATTATTCTTCTAATATAAGGTAGGTGGGATTCTTTAGCGCATGTTTAATAACGAGCACACATACTTACTACAAATAATATATCAGGTATACTTGCAGTTAAGTATAGTAAGCTACCTATCATGCTTTAATAGTATTTTAAGTCAAATGATTTAACATTTTGGTCACTTTCTAGATTTATGTTACTTGCCATAGGTGTTTTTAGTTCTTTAGAGTGTTCCATACCAAATTTTTCTAATTAGTTCTTTTGTGTATTTAATTTGATGTACTTAGTTTCTTTCTTTAGTTTGTTTAATTTGTAGTCCTAAAAAGTAGTTTAATTCTCCAACTAGACTTATTTCAAATTCATTTTCCATTAAAGTTATAAATTCTTTTAAAATTTTTGAGTTAGTTGACCCAAACACGATGTCATCTACATACATTTGGGCTATAAATATGTTTGAGTCAAACGTTTTATAAAAAGTATAGGGTCAATTTGAGATTCTTTAAACCCTTTCGAATTTAGAAAACTAGGCAGTCTTTCATACCATACCATAGGTGCTTGTTTTAATCCATATAATGCCTTTTTTAGTTTAAAAACATGGTTTGGGTATTCTAGATTTTCAAAGCATGGTGGTTGACCTACATAGACCTCCTCTTTAATTTGGCCATTTAGGAACTCAGATTTAACATCCATTTGATATAACTTGAATCCTTTGTGCGCTGCATAGGCTAACAACATTCTTATGGATTCAAGCCTAGCTACTAGGGCATAAGTCTTATCGTAATCCAGTCCTTCGACTTGACTAAATCCTTTGGCAATTAGACAGACATTGTTTCTCATAATTTCTCCTTTGTCATCTAATTTATTTCTAAAGACCCACTTAGTACTAATAACTAACTTATGTTTAGGTGGAGGGACTAAATCCCATACTTAGTTTTTTTTTTTCAAATTGACTCAACTCCTCTTGCATGGTAATTATCTAATCAGGTTCAGATAAGACATCATCTATTGTTTTAGGTTCAATTTTAGATATTAAGGCTATTTGACTTAAATTTCTAAAAATTGACCTAGTTTAAACTCTTAAGTCAGGATTTCCTATAATTTGACTTGTTGGATGGTTTGGGTTTAGTTGGATAGTTCTTGAGTTGATTTTTTCTATCGATTCATTTTGTGATAATTGGTCTTCTTCTTCTTGATATATTGAATTAGATTGATTAATTGGTTTCCTTAAGACTAATATGTTTATTTCAATTGGTATTTTCATCAAAAATTATATTAGTTGTTTCTTCAATTTTTTGAGTGGATTTGTTATAAACCCTATATGCTATACTTGTGGATGAGTATCCAAGAAAAATTCCTTGTTGTGTTTTTACGGTAAATTTCCCTAAGTAGTTTTTAAGATTTAAAATATGTACATTACATTCAAATACTTTAATGTATTTAATGTTTAGAATTTTATTAAAATAAATTTCATATGATATTTTATTTAGAAATTTATTTATTATAATTTTATTTTGAACGTAATAAGTTGTATTAATGGCTTCAGCCTAAAAATATCTAGGTAGATCAAATTCATTTAGCATTGTTCTTGCAGCTTCTTGTAAAGTTCTATTTTTACGTTCTACTAATCCATTTTGTTGTGGGGTCTTGGGATATAAAAATTTGTGATGGCAATCATTTTCTAAACATAAGTTTGTAAAATTTTGATTTTTAAATTCTCCTCCATTATCACTTCTAATTTTTTTTTATTTTAATTTCTTTTCATTTTCTATTTATTTGTAGAAATTACTAAATATTTCAAAAGTTTCATATTTATAAGTTAAAATTTTTACATAGGTATATTTGGAGTAATCATCTATTATAACTAAGTAGTAAAGACTTCTATTTAGTGATTTAACTCCATAAGAGTCAAATAAGTCTAGGTGTAACAATTCAAGTATTTTATTAGTTTTATTTTGATTAGTTATTAGTTTTATTTTGATTAGTTAGTTTATGAGTGGATTTAATTTGTTTTCATTGTTGACAGGGATTACATATTTTATTTTCAAGGATTCCTAATTTAGGTAGACCTCTAACTAAACCAATTTTGTTTAATTTAAGTAAATTTCTAATATGGGTGTGAGCTAGTCTCCTATGCCACAACCATATTTCTTTGTGTTGTGTCAAAAAAATATTTGTGTGAGGTTTTTGGTAAATTTATTGAATAAATATTTTTATCTCTAAATCCTTTCAATAATATATTAGGTGAGTTTGTGTAACTTATTTGGCATTAAGAAGATAAAATTTTTTTACTTTAAATCCAGAGTCACATAATTGACTTATACTAAGCAAATAATAATAAAAATGTTCAACAAGTAAATCTTTTTTAATTGATATACTAGATTGTAATTGAATTTCTCCTGTACCAATTACCTTTAGTTTGTCATTGTTTCCAAAAGCAACTGAACCTAAATTTTTAAACTTGATACTAGTGAATTTGTGATGATCCCCAGTCATATTCTTGGAGTAGTCGCTATCCAAAATCTATTTATCTAGATCTTTAGATTCCTATATAAAATATAGGAGTTAGACCAAAATTTGCTTAATAGAAATTTTTAATTAAGTTATAAGTTTTAAAAATTTAATTTAGTTTAGTTTACATTTGACTTAAGTTTAGTTTAAATTTAAAATCAATTTTTTACTTGAGTTAAGTTTTAATTAGTTTTTAATTTTGAGTTAATTAATAATTTCAGTTTAAGTTATAATTAAAGTGTTAATTTTGATTAACTTAGAATTGCCATTTTAATTAATTTTAATTTAAGTTTTTAATTAATTTTAATTAAAGTTTTTAAATAATTTTAATTTAGTATTTTTTAATTAATTTTAATTTGTTTTTTAAATTAATTTTAATTTAGTTTTTTAAAAATTAATTTTAATTTTTTAATTTTTTTTTTAATTTTTAAATTAATTTTAATTAAGTTTTTTTTAATCAATTCTGGATTTAAGTTTGAACTTTAATTTTTTCAATATTGATTAAATTTTAACTAATCCAAAATTAAAGAGTTAATTAATTTAGAATTAATATTTTAATTAGGTTAAGTTAAAATTGATTCAACTTATCGAAAAGGTTGTTTAATTAATATTAGATTCAAACTTAGCTTTGGGTTAATCAAGCAAGCTTCCTGAAGATAAGTTTTCAGTCAGTGACGAGACATATGATTTTCTTGTGCATCAACGGTGAACCACTTTCTAAATACTTTCCAAAATAGTCCTACTAAAAAAACTTAATACTAGATTTTGGTCTAACTAGCTTATGTTTGATTGGAGTAGCTTCGGTCAGATCCACTAAGTCTCCAGATAGCTAGATTCACAAGATTCAGCCTAGACATGCCTTTGACAAAGCTTTCTTAATGTACTATACCATTCCGATGCTATGTTATTAGAGTTTAGTAAACCTTTTTAACTAACCATTCTAAACTAAGCAGAAAGATAAACCTAATCCTAAACATGCATAGTTTATGAATTAAGTTGGTTGAACAATTTTTCTATTTGCTTCCCCTCAGTCATAGCTTATATATGGTCTATCTAACTAATGAATTTGACTCTTTGGAATCAAATATTGATTTGATTTGATTGATTTAGTTAAGTATTTTTTAGGAACCCATGCTTGGACTTGATTTTTAACATTTTGACTGATTAAAGACAGGTATGATTTGTTGGTTTTATTTGATTTATAGCCAAGTCATGATTTGTTGTGCATGGCTCATTGTGACCCAAGTACCATATTTAGACACTTGGATCTTAGTTCGAACTTTTCCAATGTTTTCTTCCGTTGCTCGATTTGATCTTTCAAGTTGGAATTTTCTTCCTCAAGTTTTCCAACTTGAGTTGAAGTTTCAACTTGAACTTAGTTAGCAGAGTTACTCAACTTAACTTGCTCTTTAAGGTGGTCTATTTCCTTAAGTAGTAAGTTATTTTATTTTAAAGAGTTTATTAATTTTTTAAACAAACATCTAACGACTTTAAGTTTGACTTGGAATGAAAAGTAGTTACCATATCGGGACCTTCGGAAACTGATATGGATCCGTGACTTCTCTCGGATTCGGTGTTGGTCTCGGACTCTTATTCTTCCTCGGACTCGAAATCTTCATTTCTTGCCATAAGGGCAAGATGGCTCGAGTGCTTCGGTTCTTCCGCATCAGACTCCTCGGAGGATGACTCATCCCACGTCACTTGAAGTGTCTTCTTCCTTCTTCTTTCTTGCTGATTTTGGTTTTTCCTCCTTCCGATTAGGACATTCATTTTTGAAATGCCCCTTCTTGTTGCATCCATAACAAATCATTTCTGATTTGTTTTGCGTCTGGTTGAATGATGCCTTCTTAGTGCTCCTTTTGAATTTCTTTCTTGTTAGTAATTTTCGAACCATGTTGATTAGCTCTTCTTCGTTGGTTAAGTCTGAGTCAGACTCACTTTCTGGTTCATTTTTTATTCTGGTCTTGGTTTCTTTGTTAGATCCTGCATATAAAAGCAATTCTTTTCTCAACTTGACTCAAGTTGGATTGTTCGTGTAATTCTAATTCACAAAAAATTTCGTCTAATTTAAGAATTGAAAAATCCCTTGAAACTTTGTATGCATCTACTATTGATGCTCGTAAGGTGTTTCTCGGGAAGACATTTAGTGCGTACCATATTGTGTCACAATTCTCTAGGTTGTGTCCGATCAGATGTAGTCCGTTGAGAATATCCTTTAGTCGAGTGTGCAGTTGCGTGACCGTTTCGCCGGGAAATATTTTAATATTAAATAAATTATTTAACATTAAGTCTCTTTTATTTACCATTTACCTTAGATTCATCAGTTCCTTCATGTAGCTGTTGGGACTGAAAAGTAGCTAGAGGGGGGGGGGGGGGGGAATAGCTCATCGCGTGCTTCGTGGTTGACGTTGCTTGTTTCTTTAAGAATGCGCAGCGGAAATACAAAGAAACAACATACAACGCTAACACTTGGGATTTTACTTGGTATCCACCTCACAAGAGGTGACTAGTCCAAGGATCCACGCACGCACACACACCTCCACTATGAAACACTCCTTTATGGTAACTACCAAAGGCGGAGAAGCCTTACAAGACTCTCAGTACGAGAAGAAAGGAAAGGGAAACAAAATACAAGCACAAAGCTTACTGATCCTGTCCGAATCTCCGAACCAAAGGACTCTGGGCACGTGGCGCGCTCCTAGTCGATGGCGTAGGCCTCCGTCTAGTCGCACGAATCTCCGGCGAACCTGCACAGAAGTCGGTCGGGAAGGGTTCCCGGCAGCGACCCTCCGACGCTCAAGTCAGGCAAGCAAACAGTGGAAAAGAGTGGTTCCAGAGATGTTTCACGCGTACCTCCAACGAAGTAAGAGGCTCTTTATATAGAGCGGTGAAAGAACTAATGCACGTCCACCGAGGCGCATACGTGTCCGCAGCCCATTCCTCGGTATGCACCTGTCAGAGAGCTTACCTGACACCATACTGCTACAGTCCAAACATGTCTTCGATGGGACAAGAGAACACTTGATCGTCAGACTAGGAGTATGGCCTAACTCTAGGACTTGACGGCTGTCAGCAGATGTTCCTGTCCCTATTTACTCACCGCCGGCCAGGACGTCCGTCCGGCCGGCTAAACGAAGAGCGCCGTCCGGACGGCCCTAATTCCCTGCGCCGACCGGGCGGCGCGCCCTTACGCTCGGTCATTATGTACTGCTCCATTGAGCGTCGGAACCCCGATCCCTGTCAGGGTGCCTTTTACTATCAGATGTTTACTGGCAGACCGATCGGTCTGCCCCTTTCTCATGAGTCCGGTCGGCTCACCCTTCTTCGACGGACCACCTGGCCCTTTGACCTCCACGTGGCGTTGACCCCTCGTTATGGGGTCCCAGGTTCTTACCACCGGATCACTTGCCTTCCCCTCGAGTCTAGTCGAAGGAGGCGAAGTCCGACTGACTGGACTGCCGATCTGACAAAGCAATGATCATTGCATTAGGCCGCTCGGCCAGGCGTAAGGATGCTCATCCGTTCGGCGGTATCTTGTCCATGCCTTGTGTTCTCTTGGAATCCATGTCCGATGCTCTCCCCTACTACCCATCACGTGCGCTGCGCACGGTAAGGGGAGTTCATTAAATGTGGCCAGTATCCTGCTGACACGTGGCGATCGTGCGTTTGTCAGCGTATGGCGGTGGCGTCACCTCCGATGGGACAGCCGTCGTTTGAAATGAACGGCTAGATGACGACCTTGATATCGGCGACCTGGATCGGACGGCGGAGGTTACTCCCGGGCGGCGTTATAAAGCCCGCGACTTTGTTTCCGCCGCCTTGTTACTTCATCCTCCTCCGGCACCCCTCTGCTCGTTTTCTTCTCCGGCGACCTTGCCCCCCAACTCTCCGGCAACCCCCAGGCCCCCATCGATCATCTCCTTTGCTTGTAAGACCCTCATTCTCGCTCCCAACGTTTTCGTCCTTCTGTTAATCGTTTTCTTCAGTCGATTTTCCTCCATTCCTTGCTTGAACCTTCCCTTTTGGTCCCGCATTCTTGTCTTTCGACCATGACTAGCACCTCGCAGTCGACCGGCGGCGCTCCGGGTCTATGGTATACGACCATGGAGAGCCGTTTTGATGAGGAAGACGCATTGCGTCTCGCTCGGACTTACGACCTTCCTTCCGACCACCAACTAGTATTAGCCACACCGACCGATCGGCCTCATGAACCGCCGTCTGGCACAGTTCTTTTTTTCCGAGACCAATTTTTGGCCGGGCTACGCTTCCCACCTCACAAGTTTATCTTGCAACTCTGCAATTACTTCCGCATCCCGCTCGGCCAGATAGTTCCCAACTCCATTAGGCTGGTGAGAGGGGTGATAGTTCTCTTTAAACTGAACGACATCCCCCTCGACCCTAAGATTTTTCACTACTTTTTTTATCCCAAGCAAGCCGAGTGGGGCACCTTTATTTTCCAGTCTAGGATAGGTTTCGTCCTCTTCAATAACATGCCGAGCTCCAACAAACATTGGAAGGAGCACTTTTTCTATATACGTTTTCCCGAGCGGCCAACTTTTCGTACCAAGTGGCAGACGGCGATGCCGGCGCAACCGGAGCTCGGCAAATTTAGAGGCGACGCGGCCTACCTTCATGCAGCCGAACGGCTAGTTGGTTAGCGCTATCATATTGACAAGCTACTCCTCCCGGGAGTCATGCACATATTCGGCTTGTCTTCTACCCCCGCCGATCTGCCCTGCAGCATGAGTAAGTTCCCTTATCTTCCCGTTTATTTTGTTCTAACTGATTTATTTCTTGCTTCCGCAGCTGAAGTCATGTGGCGTGCTAAGGCGACCGAGAAGCTCAAATTGAAAGCCGCTCAGATTGAGGCGGTGACGAACAAGGAGGTCGCCGAGCGGGGCCTTGATCCAGCCGCTCCGACCGGCAAATTAGGTGAGGGGACACAGGATGCCCCTGAAGCCTTAGCAGCTACTACCTCTCACGAGGAGGCAGCGGGCGGCACAGAACCTTCTACCCAAGCCGAGGTGGAGGGCCGTTCGGCCGATGATGTTCCGCTACTCACTCGGAAGCGCCGACGACCGAAATCTGCATCTGCCTCAACTCCACTTGATGAGCCACCGTCCGAGCGGGGCGCGGATGCTCCGGTGTTGTCCGGGACGGTTTCCCTAGAGAGCACCCCGACCCCACATGGCTCTCCGAGGGCAAGCTCTGATGTGCCGCCGTCCAGCCCTTCAAGAACTCTGCGCCGTATCAGGCGTTTGGGCGAGCTTCCTTCCTCGTCCACCGGTGGGCCGTTCGGTAAGGCCGATGCTTCCCAGAGCGAGCCGAGCGGCTCAAATTTAATTAAAACCGTCCTGCGCCTCCCCTCAGAGGAATACATGGCTGCTGCTGATCGGCCAGTGGTCCCCGAGCAGCAGATCACCTTGACGGGCCCTCTTGCAAAAGCTTGGGAGGACGCTCGGCGCCGAATAAAAGCGATGACTCCCGGGCAGCTCGGCGACAGCAACCTTCAACAGGCCACCGGGGTATGCTCTTTTTCTTTGTTCGTGTATTTGAATTAAGTTTTTAATCTGTTCACTTTTTCTCGTAGAACTGGGTGGAGCAGATTGTCGTTAGCAATCGGTTGGCCGAGCTGGAGGATGAGTTGAAAAAACTCAAGGCCGCGGGAGACAGCCGACAGTCGACGACCGCTCTGGAGAAGGCCAAAAAATTACTGGAAGCCGAACGGAAACGGGCTTCCGATCTGGCGAGCAAGGTTGTTCGGCTTGAAGCGATGATCAAGCAACGAGATAAGGAGATCAAGACGGCGACCACCCGGAAGCGTCAGGCCATCGATGATATGGACCGAATGAAGGTGGAGATCAGGGGGCTGGAGCAACGCATCAAGGACCTGGATGCTCTGCTGACCACCGAGAAGGAGAGCCGCTCGGCCGATCTCCAAAGGTTTGATGGAGACTTGAAGGATCTCCAAGCCGCCAGCGACGCTGCCCACGCCGCGCTCAAAGAATATCAAGAGGGGGAGTCGGCTCGTTCTGACGAAGTGAGGAAGGCGTATCTCCGCTCGGAAGATTTCGGAGAGAAGTTTACCGACAAGATATCCCTCACTTTCGAAGAAGCGATCAAAGCAGCTGTGGATCACTTGAAGGCCAAAGGCCACCTGCCCGCCGAGCTGACAATCCCTCCCGAGGAGCTCGCGACCGTGATGGGCGCCATCCCTGATGCTCTTTTTGACTTTGACGCGTGATAAGCGTTTTTTCTTTTTATGAACTTTTTTGTATTCCGGCCGTTCGGCCCAACTTATCTTTGTAGTAACTTTTTTGGCTCACCCAGTGCATAATAGATAATCTTTTTTGTTCCTTCAACTTTTGTTTTGGCAAGAAATTTTTCCCTCGTCATATTTAGTGTTCTTTATATCCACTCCGCTCGGCACCACGCTTCTGTCAGACTCAATTCGATCATCTTTAATGTCCTTTATCATGCGACTGAGCAGCCGCTCGGCGTTCTAACGAAGCCGCTCGGCGTTTACATGCAAATATCTATAACTTCTACAGACCCACTTTTGCTTTGTGCCTTACCCCAAAGGGGTTTTCTGTATATTTTTGATAAGCGAGCCGCTCAGCCGTATGTTGATCTTAACGACCAGGCTATCGTTGATTATATCATGTGGATGGCTATCCGCTCGGACGTTTATAGACGCCGGCTCGTCTCTCGATATTTAACGTCGGAGCTCGACGGTCTTCCGCTCGGACGTTTATAGACGCCGGCTTGTCTCTCGATATTTAACGTCGGAGCTCGACGGTCTTCCGCTCGGACGTTTATAACGCCGCTCGTCTCGATATTTAACGCGTCGAGCTCGGCGGCCTTCCGCCGGACGCGTTTATAGACGCCGGCTCGTCTCGATATTTAACGTCGAGCTCGGCGGCCTTCCGCTGGAGCGTTTATAACGCCGTCTCTCGATATTTAACGTCGGAGCTCGGCGGTCTTCCGCCCGGACGTTTATAGACTCTCGATATTTAACGCCGGAGCTCGGCGGTCTTCCGCTTGGACGGTTATAGACGCCGGCTCGTCTCGATATTTAACGCCGAGCTCGGCGGTCTTCCTTCGGGCGTTTATAGCGCTCGTCTCGATATTTAACGTCGGAGCTCGGCGGTCTTCCGCCCGGGACGTTTATAGACGCCGGCTCGTCTCGATATTTAACGCGTCGGCTCGGCGACCTTCCGCTTCGGACGCGTTTATAGGCGTCGGCTCGTCTCGATATTTAACGTCGGAGCTGGCTTCCGCTCGGGCGTTTATAGATGCCGGCTCGTCTCGATATTTAACGTCGAGCTCGGCGGTCTTCCACTCGGGCGTTTATAGACGCCGGCTCGTCTCGATATTTAACGTCGGAGCTCGGCGGTCTTCCGCCGGACGGTTTATGCCCGCTCGTCTCTCGATATTTAACGCCGGAGCTCGACGGTCTTCCGCCGGGGCGTTTAACGCCGGCTCGTCTCGATATTTAACGTCCGGAGCTCGGCGGTCTTCCGCCGGGCGTTTATAGATGCCGGCTCGTCTCTCGATATTTAACGTCGAGCTCGGCGGTCTCGCCGGGTTTATAGACGCCGCTCGTCTCTCGATATTTAACGTCCGAGCTCGGCGGTCTTCCGCCGGGGCGTTTATAGACGCCTCGTCTCGATATTTAACGTCGGAGCTCGACGGTCTTCCGCTCGGACGTTTATAGACGCCGGCTCGTCTCTCGATATTTAACGTCGGAGCTCGACGGCCTTCCGCTCGGACGTTTATAGACGCCGGCTCATCTCTCGATATTTAACGTCGGAGCTCGACGGCCTTCAAGGCTAATTTTGACGCTGCCGATCGGCGGATCCATTGGTCATCCTTTGCATTAATTTTGCTTCCTGCATTACAAGGACATGAGCGACTAACATATACAAAAATGATTTACATTCGTGCACCTTTCACCCCGCTCGATAAGGCTGGAGATGATTCGCACTCCACGGTCGATCCAACTGCCGCCCGTCTTCATCCTCCAAATAATAGGCTCCCGAGCGGAGCTTTTCAATAACCTTGAAGGGGCCTGCCCAAGGAGCTTCTAACTTGCCGACATCGCCGACCGGCTTGACTTTCTTCCAGACAAGATCGCCGACCTGGAATGATCTGGGGATTACGCGACGGTTGTAGTTTTGCTTCATCCGCTGCCGGTACGCCATCAGCCGAACGGACGCCTTGGCTCGCTCCTCGTCGACCAAATCCAGCTCCATGTTCCTCCGTTCGGCGTTGCCATCATCATAGCTCTGGATCCGGGCGGACTCAACGCCAACTTCAACCGGAATAACCGCCTCGCCGCCATACACCAAATGGAACGGTGTGACGCCCGTCCCTTCCTTCGGAGTCGTTCGGATGGCCCATAAGACGCCTGGCACTTCATCCGGCCAACTTCCTCCCAAATGGTCGAGCCGAGCGCGCAGAATACGAAGAATTTCCCGATTGGCTACTTTGGCTTGACCGTTGCTTTGGGGATAAGTCACGGACGTGAAGTGTTGCTCGATGCCGTAGCTTTTGCACCAATCCTCGAGCATCTTCCCTGTGAATTGCCGCCCATTGTCGGAAACCAATCGGCGAGGGATGCCGAACCGACAGATGATGTGTTGCCAGATAAAATTTTTGACCATCTGTTCGGTGATCTTGGCTAGCGGCTCGGCTTCCACCCACTTGGAAAAATAATCAACCGCCACTAGCAAAAATTTCCGCTGCCCGGTCGCCATTGGAAATGGACCAATAATATCCATTCCCCATTGATCGAACGGACATGAAACTGTTGATGCCTTCATTTCCTCTGCCGGTCGGTGGTTGAAGTTATGGTACTTCTGGCACGAAAGGCACGTCGACACGGTCCGAGCGGCGTCTGCTTGTAAGGTCGGCCAAAAGTATCCGGCTAGCAGGATCTTCTTAGCTAGTGATCGTCCGCCCGGATGTCCTCCGCACGATCCTTGATGTACCTCTTGGAGGATGTAAGCCGAGTCTTCCGAGCTCACGCATTTCAACAGCGGGCGAGAGAAAGCCTTCTTGTAAAACTGATCGCCGATGAGTGTGAATCGACCGGCTCGCCTCCTTAGCAGCTGGGCTTCATACTCATTGAACGGTGTGGCACCCGAGCGGAGGAACTCTATGATGGGCGCCCTCCAGTCGCTTGGAAACGCGAGTCCATCCATCCGGTCGACGTGGGCCACCAACAGTACTTTTTCAATTGGCTGCTGAATGGCGATCGACGTTATTGAGCTCGCGAGCTTGGCTAACTCATTGGCCGCTTGATTTTCTGCTCTGTGTATCTTCTGAACAATAACTTCTCTAAAATCGGCTTTGAGCTTCTCGAAGGCTTCAGCGTAGAGCTTGAGCCAAACACTATTGATTTCGAAGGTACCAGCGAGCTGCTGAGCGGCCAACTGCGAATCCGAGTGAAGCGTTACCCGACCGGCTCCCACATGCCGGGCAGCCTGCAAGCCAGCTATGAGGGCCTCATACTCTGCTTCATTGTTGGTAGCTTTATAATCCAGCTGGACGGATAAGTGCATCTTTTCTTCTTGAGGGGAGAGCAACAATATTCCAATCCCGCTTCCGAGCCGAGTGGACGACCCATCCACATATATTCTTCACATAGCTTCCGGCTCCGGCCTTTGCACCTCAGTCACAAAATCGGCCAAGAATTACGCTTTGATCGCCGAGCGGGGATGGTATTGGATGTCGAATTCACTTAGCTTCGTCGTCCATTTGATGAGTCGTCCGGATGCCTCTGGATTTAGTAGAACACGTCCGAGCAGACTATTGGTTTTGACAATGATGGTATGCGCCAGGAAATATGGGCGAAGGCGCCGAGCGGCGAGGACCAGAGCGAAGGCTAGCTTTTCGAGCCCAGTGTAGCGAGATTCAGCATCTTTTAAAATGTGACTAAGGAAATACACAGGCTCCTCTCCGCTCGCCCTCACCAATGCCGAGCCGATTGCCTGCTCGGTCGAGGATAGATAAATACAAAGTGGCTCACCAATAGTCGGCTTGGCTAATACCGGGAGCGAATTCAGATATGCCTTTAAATCTTCGAACGCCCGGTCGCATTCTTCATCCCAGTGAAATTTTGTAGCCTTGCGTAAGATCTTGAAAAAAGGAAGGCTCCGGTCGGCGGTTTTGGAGATGAATCTGGATAGAGCGGTTATCTGACCGGTCAAACGCTGCACTTCCCTTGTATTTCTTGGAGGCGGCATATCTTGCAGAGCTTTCACCTTGCTGGGATTTGCTTCGATGCCCCGCTCAGTCACTATGTACCCCAAGAAACGCCCTCCTTTTGCTCCGAACAGGCACTTCTGGGGATTAAGCTTGACTCCATATTTGCGTAGCGTTCGGAAGGTTTCTTCCATGTCCTTGAAGAGATCGGCCGCTCGAACGGACTTAATGAGAATGTCGTCCACATAAACTTCTAGATTCCGCCCGATCTGCTCTCTGAATACTTTATTCATCAAGTGCTGATATGTGGCCCCCGCATTCTTCAGTCCGAACGGCATCACATTATAGCAATAAGTGCCGTCGGCCGTCACGAAACTGACTTTTTCTTGATCTTCACGGGCGAGCGGCACTTGGTGATAGCCCTGGTAGGCGTCGAGCATGCAGATTAACTCGCAGCCGGCCGTAGAGTCCACCAGCTGATCTATCCGGGGCAGAGGATAAAAATCTTTCGGGCAAGCTTTGTTGAGATCCCGAAAATCTATGCACACTCTCCACTTGTTGCCTGGCTTCGAAACTAATACTACGTTAGCCAACTAGCTTGGGAACTGCACCTCGCGTATATGGCCGGCCTCCAGAAGTTTTTCCACCTCCGCTCGGATGATGGAATTCTGCTCAGGCACTGAAGTCCCTTTTTCTTTGCTTCACTGGCCGTGCGTCCGGTCGGACATGTAGCTCATGTTGCGCTATGCTAGGCGAAATTCCAGGCAGCTCATGCGTCGACCAGACGAAGACATCATTATTTCTTCGGAGGCATTGGATCAGCTCCTCTTTCTGCTTCTCCTCCAGATCGGATGCAATAAAAGTCGTGGCCTCCGATCGGGTTGAGTGAATCTGCTCTTCCTCTTTTTCTTCATAAATTAGAGAGGGTGGCTTTTCGGTGATGGCGTTTACCTCGATCCGGGGCGCCTTCCGAGCGGAATTGGCTTCTGATCGGACCATCTCGATGTAGCATCGCCGGGCTGCTAGCTGATCTCCCCGTACTTCTCCCACTTTGTCCTCCACGGGGAACTTGATCTTCTGATGGAAGGTTGAGACGACAGCTCGGAATTCGCTAAGCGCCGGTCGTCCTAAAATGACGTTGTAGGACGAGGGAGAGTCGACCACCACGAAGTTTATTGTCCTTGTCCTCCTGAGCGGCTCTTCCCCCAGCGAGGTAGCCAGCCAGATCTGTCCGACCGGTTGAACTTCGTTACCCGTAAACCCGTATAGCGGAGTTGTCATGGGTAACAGTTCGGCTCTATCAATTTGCAACTGATCGAACGCCTTCTTGAATATGACGTTGACTGAGCTCCCTGTGTCCACAAATACGCGGTGAATAATTGACGATTACCGCTTTGATGAGCAGAGCATCGTCGTGGGGTACTTCAACTCCTTCCAAGTCCCCGGGCCCGAAACTAATTTCGGGTCTTTCCGCTCGTTCTCGGCTACAGCCGACCGCATGAATCTAGAGCTGCCGGACGCTCGCCTTTCTTGCTCGGTTGGAGTCTCCTCCGGTCGGCCCGCCAGCAATAACGTTGATCTCGCCTCGGGAAGTATTGCTTCTATTTTCCTCTTCCCGAGCGGACGATCGAGACCGTTCTCTGGACGCTCGGCGATTCTCCTGCCTTGGAGAACGATGCCGATCGGGAATCTGTTGCTGTGGCCTATCAGCTCGCGTCCGATCGGCTTCATGAGTTCTTTGTCGCCTGTCGACTGAGGGGGACCGTCGTCCGGCATTCCGGGGCACAGGATGAGCCACGAAGGGAAGACTTCGACAATCCCTTGTGTTGTGTGTATCCGTCCGGTGGAAGGAGCAGAACATCGGGGTCCATCTCTTCTTTGGCTTGGGCCGGGCGGCGGCTACCTCTTGCACATGGGACCTGGCGTGGGGGGATCGGATTGCTTCGACCCTTGGTCCTCTAGGCGGCTGATGAGCGGCGTGCTGTTTCCGCTCGGCAGGAGGAGCCCGCTCGATTGGAGTTTCTTTTTTCCTTGCCGCTTGTGCTTCTTCCACGTTGATGTATTCGCTCGCCCGGTGTAGCATGTGATCATAGTCTCAGGGCGGCTTTCGGATGAGAGATCGGAAGAAATCCCCATTCACTAGGCCTTGTGTGAAGGCATTCATCATGGTTTCCGAGGTGGCCGTTGGAATGTCCATCGCCACTTGGTTGAACCGCTGGATGTAAGCTCGAAGCGATTCACGGGCTTCTTGCTTGACGGCGAACAGGCTCACGCTCGTTTTCTGGTAGCGTCGGCTGCTTGCAAAATGGTGGAGGAAGGCCGTTCGGAAGTCCTTGAAGCTTGTGATGGATCCATCCGGCAACCTCCGAAACCACCGTTGAGCCGATCCCGAGAGAGTGGTGAGAAAAACTCGGCACTTTACTCCATCTGTGTATTGATGGAGAGTAGCTGTGTTATCGAACTTACCCAGATGATCATCTGGGTCAGTTGTCCCATTATACTCGCCGATCGGAGGCACATAATGCTTCGGCAGAGGATCTCGCAGAATAGTCTCTGAAAATTGGCGATTAATCCTCTCGGGTGATGCGTCCGCTCGAGGGGCTTTCCCCTTTCTGTCATCTCGTCTAGGCATTTCATCCGAAGAAGATCCCCTATCTCTATGAGCTGGTACGACTTCAGGGGTGCGGAAGTGCTGCCGCTCGACCACCAGACGCTGATGTTGCTTGCTGCTCCGGCCGCTCGGCTGTGGCTTTCTGTTTTTGCTCCACGAGCTTGGCGGCCCTTATCTCGATCAGAGCGTCGAGTTCCTCGTTCGAAAGCATCACCATGTGTTGTCGTCCAGCCTCGTCCATTGTTTCCGCTCGGATGCAGGAGCGTTCCCACAGACGGCGCCAAATTGATCCTGTCCGAATCTTCGAACCAAAGGACGCTGGGCACGTGGCGCGCTCCTAGTCGATGGCGTAGGCCTCCGTCTGGTCGCACGAATCTCCGGCGAACCTGCACAGAAGTCGGCCGGGAAGGGTTCCCGGCAGCGACCCTCCGACGCTCAAGTCAGGCAAGCAAACAATGGAAAAGAGTGGCTCCAGAGATGTTTCACGCGTACCTCCGACGAAGTAAGAGGCTCTTTATATAGAGCGGTGAAAGAACTAATGCACGTCCACCGAGGCGTATACGTGCTCGCAGCCCATTCCTCGGTATGCACCTGTCAGAGAGCTTACCTGACACCATACTGCTACAGTCCAAGCATGTCTTCGATGGGACAAGAGAACACCTGATCGTCAGACTAGGAGTATGGCCTAGCTCTAGGACTTGACGGCTGTCAGCAGATGTTCCTGTCCCTATTTACTCACCGCCGGCCAGGACGTCCGTCCGGCCGGCTAAACGAAGAGCGCCGTCCGGACGACCCTAATTCCCTGCGCCGACCGGGCGGCGCGCCCTTCCGCTCGGTCATTATGTACTGTTCCATTGAGCGTCGGAACCCCGATCCCTGTCAGGGTGCCTTTTACTATCAGATGTTTACTGGCAGACCGATCGGTCTGCCCCTTTCTCATGAGTCCGGTCGGCTCACCCTTCTTCGACGAACCACCTGGCCCTTTGATCTCCACGTGGCGTTGACCCCTCGTTATGGGGTCCCAGGTTTTTACCACCGGATCAATAATTATTATTATTTTGATAATTCAGATGTTTGAATTTTACTCAACTAATTTTAAAAATAAACAATCTTTCTACTAATTCACCTATAGGGTAGAATTTACACACTCAAAAGCACCCTTTTTCAACATGAGCAATCAATATGTTATATAATAGCAAATTTTCCTTTCATAAAGGAGTGTATCTTAAATTTTAATATTGTACCAATTTAGCTCAAATCTACAAACTGTGCAACTTAAACGTTCAATAATAATAATAATAATAATAATAATAATAATAATAATAATAATAATAATTATTATTATTATCATTAAACTTAACATTATCTCATCTTAATTCGCACTAATGAAGATGATTGCCGGTGAGAAAGCCAATCTCAAGTCCATATTGCATTTTTCATTTACCTACCTAACATAAATTTTAATGTATGTTTTGCATTAGTAAATACTAACTCATATATATATATATATATATATATATAAAAGAATAAAACCAATATCAAATTGTTTGCAAATAAATATATCATGATTAAAAATAAGCAATACGTGTTAATATTTATGAATGCAATTGCATAATTCCCAAGCACTGAGTTCTATTCATCTTCTTCGAACCGCTCAAAAATCACTTGAACAAAATAGCTTGTTGGATTGCTACAGATTGCATCGTCCATAAAGTCCAAGTTCTACATCTTAATAGGAATGACATGCAAAATGCAATAACCTCCTCGTATGCAGGCCAATTTTTTTTTTTTTTAAAAAACCTCTTTTTATTAAAATAATAAAAAAGATATTTTTTTTATTTATTATTAAAATAGCATCTCTTCCTTTTTTTTCAAAAGTTTTTTATTTTAAAAATACCCTTATTTTTTTAAAAATTTTAATAGCTATAATCTCATAATACAATTATAGCAATTATTTTGTAACAACTAGATGACAAAAGACAAAAACGATTCACTCACCCCTATCATCCTATCAATCCTTCCCTAAGTCAACACAGAGAAGGATATGCTCAAACAAGCCAAACTTAAACCTCAAGAACTCATATGACAATAACTATGCTACTATAACCCCTATAATATAACATTAATTAAAAATAAATTATCTATATTGTAATAATTATAATTCATATCTACTATAATATAGTATTATTAATGTTAATCAAAATTAAAATATGTATATTATAACAATTATAAATTATAATTGCTATAACAATATCGATTACAAAAATATTTTAAAAAACAAAGATGAATTGAAAAACTATGAGACAGTATTTTGATAATAAATAAAAAAGACGCTCTTTAACTATTCTAATAAAAATAAAAGACGGTCTTTTGATTTATACCCTCGATACTTTGTGTAGATTTACTCTTCTATTACCTTTGTCATTCACCAGCATTGACAATCACTGAAAGGAATAGACGTCAGGAACTTGGCATGGCAATGATTCTGAATATCACAACAAACGTGAGAAAGAGCAGGTTAAATAATAATAAAAAAAATGTTTAAAAATGAATTCTTTTGACAAAGCCACTAACTAGACACATTCAAAATATCCTGCGAGGCACCAAAACAGTAAAGTGGGAGATGCTAATAACTTCGCAAGTTCTAAACGAAGACAGGGAACTTGATAGAACATCAGAAAGAGGAGAGTTTTGGATGTTCTCATAACTCAAACTTTGGCAATTTCATAATATGAATGTGATAGCCAATCGGTTCACCTACTCTTGGAATGCTTTTTAGTGGACTTCAAAATCTTCTTCTTCTTTCTTCTTCTTTGAGGCAAGGTCGACAGGCCTAACAGCTGACTTCTTCTGTTTTGACCTGTCAGTCCGAGTTCAAGAAAAACAATCACCATCGTAATCAAAGGAATAAATAAACAAATGAATAAGGCAAGCAAGCATAACATACTTCTTAATAGGTTCCCCTGTTTCGGAATCATCTTTTTCGGGCGTTCCATCTGTCGAAAGACAAGTTATATCAATAATATGAGATTTAACTCACACAACTTGGCCTTTATATTTGAATTGAAAACAAATAGAATGCATTTATATGTACACGAAGCTTTTCTACTAAAGTCTGCATAACATTAGCAACAGGAAAATTGTATCACAAGGAAGTAATATAATTTGTACCACATGCAAGTATCTACAAAGAAAAGCAAAGCAAATTTATTTAGCAGAATTTTCCACTTTGCTCCCTTGGGATTTTATCGATGGCCTCCAAATCTCCTCCAACTTCGAGAACATTATTGAAAGAAAAACAAAACAAGCAGGTAGAGCCACTATATTTACTATAACGGAAACGAAAGTCACATCACCTAGAAACCTACCATCATCTGCCTCATCAGCTGAGTTTGTATTCGAGTCCCAGCGAACTTTCCCATCATCGAAATCCCAACGACTTCCAGGAGGAGGTTCCCAGAAATGAGGCTCCTCATCATCTCCATTGTTGGGCTTTATTTTCTTACTAGGCCTTTGATTCCCATGGGTGTTCTTTACCTGATCTTTTCTCGAAGCACCAAGATCTGACTTCAATTGTTTTTTATCTTTCTCTACTATTTCTGTAATTGCATGCTTCTCCATTCCTTTCCGTTCTCTTTTAGATTGTTTTTTGTCTGTCTCTTCTACTACTGCACCAGCATGCTTCTCCATTTCCTTATGTTCTTTTCTCGATTGTTTCTTTTCTTTCTCTCCTACTGCTGCATTGGCATGCTTCTCAACTTCCTTCTGTTCTGCAAAAAAATCAACACAATTCTAAGAAAGTTGATCATAGATATAAACATGATTCTAAAAGTACAACTTCAAGAATATATTGGTTATTATTCCTATTCGCACATGATGTTTAAACTATAAATTCATAAACATATTTGTTACTATTCATATTTCCCTTTATACAGCGACAACCCTCAAGACAATGCAGACGAGATTGGCTTAATGATTACAGGAAGAGAAAATGAATCAAAAACCTATAAAGCATATGCAATTTGTCTATGGTTGAGACTCTATGAATGCACATATATAGGGGTGATGTGCTGGCGCCTAAGTGCCAAATTAATAACTAAGCAATCCATATAAAAGGAATATTTACATGGATACATCAAATTAATCTAAGAGAACCATACAAATTAAAGTTTGCATCAATTGCATTTCATCAATTAATCCACTTAGTTTATTTTAGTTGGCACTAGGTATCCAGCTTACGCTGACTAATCTTGGATGACCAGAAACCGCTTGTAGCAGGCGGCTCATCAACCTAGCGTTATTAAGTTAACCGTTCATTAAGAAAAATTCATCCGTTAATTCGTCGAAGCTATGACTAGATCCTTAAATACCTGAGAAACTAAGAACGCGCCCGCCGATACACTTTTGCCCCGGGGACACACTAATCCACTTAGTGATCCATATATAGTAAATTATAATTATCACATAATTTATAAAACATCGCATATGAATACTAAATTATCTAATGCTATTCTCTATAAGTTATTCCTTCATGTCTTCCAAATCATCATTTTATATATTGCATTTGACTCAATCAATTTGGTTTTAACTCATTTATTAACTCAACACCATATAAAATCCACATATTGGCCTACCTAGATAGCATATTGACTCTATGCCATATAGAAATTATTGTTATGGCAACACCATTTGGATTAAAGAATGCCAGATACATACCATAGGCTGGTAACCAATTAGGGCATAATATAGATACACATCAATGATGTGGTGAGAAATAGCAACACGTTGGAAGGCAATATAAGCGACTTAGAAAAGATATGAAAAGTTTTTGAATCAATACAAGTGATTATCTTTATCAAATGAAACTTGACCTTCAAAATTGTTTTCTAATGTCACATGAAAAGTTTCTTAAATACATAAACATCTTAGGGAATCAATGTGAACCCAAGTAAAATTCCAAGGGCATTAAATTTAAAAATATTATCTGCGATTGATTCCACAATTACAAAAGCTTTTTGAGAGCAAAATCTTATATGCATACTTAAAAGCAAGGAATAGAACTAACAAATACAAATGTCATATTGACAAAGGAAGGAGGAATGCTAATCCCATCTATTAAACCAAAATCATGCTAAGAAATGCAGACATAAATTTAAGGCCAATTTACTTAGCTAAAGGGGAAGTCATTCATAAAGGAGGAGAGGGACAATGGTGTAGGCTCTCCCTCCCTGTCAATTATTTGGATTGATTTGTCAAGCGGGAATAGATGTTTTCTATACCACAAAGAAATTTTGATCCTGATTTATTTCCACCAGACCTTGCGAGGAACTAGAGGACAGCAATGCAACCAATGTAAAAACTTCCCTCCCAATCTTTCTGCAAGCCCTCTTATGTCATTGAGACATATCATAGTTGTCAAAAGCGTAAGGCGCAAAAAACGCTCAAGAGTCTTGGGGCTTAAAGCGCAAAGCGAAGCGCACGGTTATAGAAAAAGCGTAATAAACAAAAGGACTATCATATCTATTAAAGGTCTTTGAAAATCCGAATGATTATAAACAAAATATTCTTTGCTGAAGTTGTAGATTGTTCAAAAAACTAAAATAAATCAAAAGTCTTTGAAATTGTGATAGAATTTTTAGAATTATTTTAGAATATAAATCTGATTTATATGAATTAATAAAAATAATTAATTTTAAATATATTTTATTGGGATAATTTAATTAGGATTTATGAAAGCCTATTCGAACTATCCCATTTAAGTTGGGAGTTGATTGAATTAATTAAATATGCTCCCAATTTTTTTCGAGCGTCATGGCGCTACAGCAAGCCCATGCTCCAGTAACCTGAGCATCGCAACGGCTCCGGGAGGCCAGAACCGTTGTGGGACATGTCAGCATCCTGCGACGCCTCCAACAGTGCCGGACACGTCCTGCAACGCCTCTGGCAGCATCAGACACGTCCTGCAATGCCTTTGGCAGTGCCGGAAGCATCACAAGATGCGTCCGGTGCCACCTGACACATCCTGCAACACCTCCGGGACGCTGGAAGCGTTGTCAAAAGTGTCGCGGGGAGCATAAAACAAAAGTTTTTGCACTTCGCACAAAAGCGAACGCTTGTGCTTTTGCATGAAGTGCAGTGAAGTGCACACTTCAGAGACCTTGTACGCTTCCGAGATCGCTAAAGCACAAGGCTTGCGCCTCGTTGCATTTCGTGCTTAAGCAACCAAAGCGCTTGCTTTCAACAACTATGAGACATATCAAGTTATTATTGAGTAGTTGTGGATTAATAAACAATATGATGGCACCCTTCATTTGAGTTGACGATAATTGTGGGTCCCCAATGTAAGAGAAGGTAATGGATCTTTCAAAGAGTAGGTCAAGATTGTGGACCTCTTCAAGGGTTGACAAGTTTGCATGTTGCCCACGGAGTGATTCTTGATATAATTACATGGAAGCAAGGACACTTTTGGGGCCTTTTTGTTGGGTAGATGAGGTTTTGGATATCCCAATGAGTTGGTCAGATATTAAGTTGAAAGTGAAAGAAAAATGTAACTTCAAAGGGTTTGTAAGGTCATGTACCATTGTTAGAATCGTTTGAATTGCATGTTGATCTTCTTTCTACGCATGTGTAGATCATGGGTTCAGCTCTCCAAAAGTTGATCAGTTTACATTGTTGAAATTTCCAAGGAGTTGAGATATATTAAGCGAAAATGAAAGAAACGAGTAACTTGAAAGGGCATGAAAGATTTTATCACAAATGTCATTATAGGAATAGTTGAATAGGATTGTAAACCTCTTCGCATGCAAGAATTGTTGATAACTCTGAGTGTTGTATTCTCTTACAATTTTAATGCATATTCGAAGCCAACTCAATTTAAGGCTGACTCCACTGTATTGGTGGAAGGGTCAACAAAAGGAAGACAGAGCAATTAAAGAAGCTCTAATATGATAATCTGGGTGGGTTTTCCCTTCCATATAAGTTTTCTCTCCTTCCTTACTAATAGGGATGAAGTTGCCTATCAATCCCCTAGAGAACCACAACCTGAATGAGCATCAGACCAGATAGGCGTCCGGCCAGGCTCAAAAACCTTGAAGGAGAGAATAGATTGATCCTCAAGGAGTAACTCAAAACACTTATTATTCTATAGAAAGAGTTACCTAATCTTTTCTGGAATTTTTTGCCGCTCATGTGCTTCCAGATATGCTCCTCAGCCTTGTTAACATGGTCTCCAGTCAACTTGCACACTAGCTGCGACCTGTCGTGAGATACCTTCTACAGTAAACAAAGCTCTTATCTAAATCGCTACCCTTCAACTATGGCTTCCACTTACTTGGAGGTTGGGTGCGGCGCAAACATATTGAGCGGCGGCTTCTTCCGAGCAACGGCGGCATCGATGAGGGCGAGGCGGCAGGCCTTAGAGCGGCCGTAGGCTTCCTGGTCCTTGGCGAGCAGCTCGTGCCCGGACTCCACGCAGCGCACTCTCCCGTTACCCAAGTCCACGAAGGTGGGATCGCCGAGGAGGAAGTAGCCCTCCTTCTGTTCCTCCTTTCCGCTTCCCCTTACGGCGCCTCCGTTCTTTGACTCGGCCTTCTTCCTCGGATCAACTCCTCCATTAGGGATTTCGAATTGAGCTCCTTCACCGGCCTCCTTTCGCTTTCTCTTCGCCATTGCTGTGGTTTTCGCCCGTCGCAGTCTGCGGTAGGGTTTTTAGCGTTTGGTCGCAGCAAGCGACGGATCGAGCTGACGCTTCGGGCCTTGTGGATCGACGGCTGAATCGCATTCTAATTTCGGTATCAATTCCATCTGACCGTAGCGATTACGCTCACCCCATATCGTCACAGTGCGTTCTCACTGATAACTTATTAGTTTCTTGACGGTGGGATCGTACGGACGATCGTAGGGGATCATTCATCAACATATTTCACCTGTTTTTTCTTTTTTTTGCTATTTTTTAAAAATAGTATTTAAAATTATTATTACTTTTTACTTTTTAAAATGAATCGTGTTAATTTTGAATGTTTTTGAATTAATTTCTCAATTCACTCAAACCATTCGAAATTGATTTAAAAAAAGGCATTGTAAAATTCAAAATAAACCTCTATAATTATGAATTAATTTTTAAAGATAAATTCTCTATAGATATTCCAAATTATTTGGAAGTTTTAATGATTAAGAACAATTTCACGACCCTAAATATTATAATAATAAAACAACAATCCTATGAATGCGTGTTACGAATCAATTATATAAAATGTGCCCCCTTAAACTTGGTGAGATGGTAAACGGATCGGTCCTAGATATTGATAGACGTGGTAAAAAAATGTAAATAATTTTATTAACAGAACATACATATTAAATTTATGTTTAGAAATTTTTAAGATTTAGAGGGATAGAAATGCAAAAAGACCGGTGAAAAACGAAAGAAAAGCTACAGTCGACTGTTCCATGCATATATTTTTAGACACTTTTATAAAAAAATTCATAATATTTAAAAATTTATAATTCTTTCATCTTTTTTCTCCTTACCCGATTGTATGCCATGATCCTACTACTTCTTTTCGAACACCTATCAGCAGCATTGTCAGAATTCATCAATCCAGGTCTGTACATCCATTGCAAACTAGGAAACTGGCTGTTGATTCTTAAATCATCTATAAGCTATTCCAGAGTCTCAACATGCTAAATGTGTTATAGTATCTGACCTATTCTCTTGATATAAGAAAGAAGATGTAACAAAACACCATCACAAATCACCAAGGATGCAAACAAGTTTTACCATTCGTATGCTGGAGCATGAATGAACATCTCATAAAGTATAAACATTCCAAGGATCAAAATAGCTGATTCTTCAATTTTCATAGACAAAAACTGGATTGTTCATACTAGCAATCACAAAACGAGTACGCATTCAATAACTAGGACTTCATTTGACTTGAGAATAACCAGATAAGCTATTGAACGCCAAGTGCTACTATACGAGGGCGAACCTGAACAATGATAACACTGTCTGGAATTTTTTGCCGGTCAGGTGCTTCCAGATATGCTCCTCGGTCTTGTTAACGTTGTCTCTAGTCAGCTTGCACACTAGCTGCGACCTGTCATGAGAAAGCTTCTACAGTAAACAAAGATCTCATCTGAAACCCTATCCTTCTACTGTGGCTTTCACTTACTTGGAGGTGGGATGCGGCTCGAGCATATCGAACGGCGGTATCTGCCGAGCAACAACGTCATCGATGAGGGCGAGGCGGCAGGCCTTAGAGAGGCCGTAGGCTTCCTGGTCCTTGGCGAGCAGCTCGTGCCCAGACTCCACGCAGCGCATTCTCCCGTTACCCAAGTCCACGAAGGTGGGATCGCCGAGGTGGAAGTAGCCCTCCTTCTGTTCCTCCATTCCGCTTTTCCTTACAGCGCCTCCGTTCTTTGACACGGGCTTCTTCCTCGGATCGACTGCATTAGGGGTTTTTCCGTGAGCTCCTTCACCGGCCTCCTTCTGTTCCTCCTTTCCGCTTTTCCTTACGGCGCCTCCGTTCTTTGACTCGGCCTTCTTCCTCGGATCGACTCCATTAGGGATTTTGCCGCGAGATCCTTCACCGGCCTCCTTTTGTTCCTCCTTTCCGCTTTCCCTAACGGCGCCTCCGCTCTTTGGCTCGGCCTTCTTTCTCGGATCGACTCCATTAGGGATTTCACCGGCCTCCTTACGCTTTCTCTTCGCCATTGCTGTGGTTTTCGCCCGTTGGACAGTCCGCGGCAGGGTTTTTAGATTTTGGTCGCAGCGTGCGTCGGATCGTGCCGAAGCTTCTGGA